>NC_133857.1:396741-641595 GCF_047830755.1 Zonotrichia albicollis
GCTCCTGAACCCCCCCTGGGGATTTTTGGGGTCCCTCCCCTGCCTGCACCCCAAAAAGCCCAAATTCCCTCAGGGGATAAATCCGGATTTTCCTGTTCCAGCCTCGTGCCGGGATGGGGCTGAGCGGAGCCTACAAGCAGGTACGGCCGGGGACACCCCAAAAAAACCCAAATTTGGGGGTCCTGGGGCACCCCAAAACCCAAACTGGGCTGGGGACACCTCAAACTCTGATTTGGGGCACCCCAAACCCCAAACTGGGCTGGGGACACCCCAAAAACACCCAAATTTGGGGGTCCCGGGGCACCCCAAAACCCAAACTGCGCTGGGAACACCCCAAAATCTGAATTTGGGACACCCCAAACCCCAAACTGGGCCGGGAACACCCCAAAATCTGAACTTGGGACGCCCAAACCCCAAACTGGGCTAGGAACACCCCAAAATCTGAACTTGGGAATTTGAGGGATCTTGGGAATTTTGGGGGATCCTGGAATTTTGGGGGGATCTTGGGAATATTCTGGGGGGATCCTGGGGATTTTGGGGGGAATCTTGGGAATTTTGGGGGAACCTGGGGATTTTGGGGGGATCCTGGAATTTCAGGGTGTGTTTCACACCCATCCCCCCAATTTTGGGGTCTCCACCCCCCCCAATTTTGGGATCTCACCCCCCAATTTTGGGGTCTCCACCCCCCAATTTTGGGATCTCATCCCCCCAATATTGGGATCTCACCCCCCAATTTGGGGTCCTTCCCCCCAATTTTGGGGTCTCATCCCCCCCAATTTTGGGGTCTCCACCCCCCAATTTTGGGATCTCATCCCCCCAATATTGGGATCTCACCCCCCAATTTTGGGGTCTCATCCCCCCCAATTTTGGGGTCCTTCCCCCCCAATTTTGGGATCTCATCCCCCCAATTTTGGGGTCTCCACCCCCCCAATTTTGGGGTCTCATCCCCCCAATTTTGGGATCTCATCCCCCCAATTTTGGGGTCTCATCCCCCCCAATTTTGGGGTCTCCACCCCCCAATTTTGGGATCTCATCCCCCCAATTTTGGGGTCTCCACTCCCCCAATTTTGGGGTCCTTCCCCCTCAATTCTGGGGTACTTCCCCCCCAATTTTGGGGTCTCCACCCCCCCATTCTGGGGTCTCATCCCCCCAAATTTTGGGGTCCTTCCCCCCCAATTTTGGGATCTCATCCCCCCCAATTTTGGGGTCTCATCCCCCCAATTTTGTGGTCCTTCCCCCCCAATTTTGGGGTCTCCACCCCCCAATTTTGTGGTCCTTCCCCCCCAATTTTGGGATCTCATCCCCCCAATTTTGGGTCTCATCCCCCCAATTTTGGGGTCTCCACCCCCCAATTTTGGGATCTCATCCCCCCCAATTTTGGGGTCTCTACCCCCCAATTTTGGGATCTCACCCCCCAATTTTGGGGTCTCCACCCCCCCAGTTTTGGGGTCCTTCCCCCTCAATTTTGAGATCTCATCTCCCCAATTTTGGGGTCTCATCCCCCAATTTTGGGGTCCTTCCCCCCCAATATTGGGATCTCACCCCCCAATTTTGGGATCTCATCCACCCCAATTTTGGGGTCTCCACCCCCCCAATTTTGGGGTCTCATCCCCCCAATTTTGGGGTCTCCACCCCCCCAATTTTGGGGTCTCATCCCCCAGTTTTGGGGTCCTTTCCCCCCCAATTTTGGGGTCCTTCACCCCAATTTTGGGGTCTCACCCCCCCAATTTTGGGGTCTCATCCCCCCAATTTTGGGGTCCTTTCCCTCAATTTTGGGATCTCATCCCCCCCAATTTTGGGGTCTCATCCCCCCAATTTTGGGGTCCTTTCCCCCAATTTTGGGATCTCATCCCCCCCAATTTTGGATCTCATCCCCCCCAATTTTGGGATCTCATCTCCCCAATTTTGGGGTCTCATCCCCCCCAATTTTGGGGTCCTTCCCCCCCAATTTTGGGGTCCTTTCCCCCCAATTTTGGGGTCTCATCCACCCCAATTTTGGGGTCTCATCCCCCCAAATTTTGGGATCTCTACCCCCCAATTTTGGGGTCCTCCCCCCCCAATTTTGGGGTCCTTCCCCCCCAATTTTTGGGGTCTCCACCCCCCAATTTTGGGGTCTCATCCCCCCCAATTTTGGGGTCCTTCCCCCCAATTTTGGGGTCTCCACTCCCCAATTTTGGGATCTCATCCCCCCCCAATTTTGGGATCTCATCCCCCCAATTTTGGGATCTCACCCCCAGTTTTGGGATCTCATCCCCCCCAATTTTGGGGTCTCTACCCCCCAATTTTGGGTCCTTCTCTCCCAATTTTGGGGTCCTTTCCCCAATTTTGGGGTCTCATCCCCCCAATTTTGGGGTCCTTTCCCCAGCTGGACCCTCCGGACCCCCGGGAGCCGCCGACCCCCAAGGTACCCCCATCCCACCCCCCCCTTCCCTGCACTGTGAATGGGATAAAAACCCCAAAATTCACCAAACCCCCCCAATTTTGGGGTGTCCCCCCCCCCAAACCTCAGCGCCCCCAGGGCGCCGCGCTCTTCGTCCTCCTGTCCATCCTCTTCCTCCTCACCTTCCTCCTCCTCCTGCACCTGCGCCACCACCGGGGGGTGACACCGATGGCACCTGTGGGGACACCTGCAGGTAAGGGGGGCTGGGGGGGAGGGCACCCAAAAACCCCCCAGGACACCCCAAAAACCTCCCAAGACCCCTAAAAACCCCTCAGGACACCCCAAAAACCTCCAAAACCCCCCCAAAACCTCCCAAAAACCTCCCAAGAACCCCTAAAAACCCCTCAGGACACCCCAAAAACCCCCAAAAACCTCCAAGAACCCCTAAAAATCCCTCAAGACCCCCCAAAAAAAACCCTCAGGACCCTCCCAAACATTTCAGGATCCCCCAAAACCCCCAGGACTCCCAAAAGACTCCCACAACCCCTCGAAACCCTCTAGGACTGCCCAAAAAAATCCCCCAAAACCCCCCCAGGACCCCCCAAAAACCCCTCTAGGACGCCCCAAAAACCCCTCTAGGACCCCCCAAAAAACACCCTAGGACCCCCCAAAAAACACCCTAGGACCCCCAAAAAACCCCCCAGGATCCCCCAAAAACCCCCCAGGACTCCCAAAAGACTCCCACGACTCTTCAAAACCCTCTAGGACTGCCAAAAAAATCCCCCAAAACCCCCGGGACCCCCCAAAAACCTCTCTAGGACCCCCCAAAACCCTCTAGGACCCCCCAAAAAACTCCCCAGGACCCCCCAAAAAACCCCCCAGGACCCCCCCAAAACCCCCCAGGACCCTCCAAAAACCCCCAGGACTCCCAAAAACCCCTCAAAACCCTCTAAGACTGCCCAAAAAATCCCCCAAAACCCCCCAGGACCCCCCAAAAAAACCCCATGACCCCCAAAACCCTCTAGGACCCCCCAAAAACCCCCCAGGACTCCCAAAAGACTCCCATGAGCCCTCAAAACCCTCTAGGACTGCCCAAAAAACCCCCCCAGAATTCCCCAAAACTCCCCTAAAAAAAAACCCAAAAACCCCCCACAACCCCCCAAAACCCTCTAGGACCCCCCAAAAACCCCTCTAGGACCCCCCCAAAACCCCTCCAGGACCCCCCCAAACCCCAGGACTCCCAAAAACCCCTCGAAACCCTCTAAGACTGCCCAAAAAAAAACCCCCAGAATCCTCCCAAAACCCCCCAAAAAAAACCCCCACGACCCCCCAAAACCCTCTAGGACCCCCCAAAACCCCCCCAGGACCCCCCCAAAACCCCCCAGGATCCCCCAAAAACCCCCCAGGACTCCCAAAAGACTCCACAACCCCTCAAAACCCTCTAGGACTGCCCAAAAAATCCCCCAAAACCCCCCAGGACCCCCCAAAAACCTCTCTAGGACCCCCCAAAAACCCCTCTAGGACCCCCCAAACCCCCAGGACCCCCCCAAACTCCCAGGACTCCCAAAAAACCCCTCGAAACCCTCTAAGACTGCCCAAAAAACCCCCCCAGAATCCCCCCAAAACCCCCCAAAAAAACCCCATCACCCCCCAAAACCCTCTAGGACCCCCCAAAAAACCCCCTAGGACCCCCCCAAACCCCCCAGGACCCCCCCAAAGCCCCCCCAGGACTCCCCTAAAACCCCCAGGACTCCCAAAAGACTCCCACGACCCCTCAAAACCCTCTAGGACTGCCCAAAAAAATCCCCCAAAAACCTCCCAGGACCCCCCAAAAACCTCTCTAGGACCCCCCCAAAGCCCCCCCAGGACCCCCCAAAACCCCCCCAGGACCCCCCAAAGCCCCCCCAGGACCCCCCAAAAACCCCCCAGGACCCCCCAAAACCTCCCAGGACCCCCCCAAAGCCCCAGGACTCCCAAAAACCCCTCGAAACCCTCTAAGACTGCCCAAATAAAACCCCCCAGAATCCCCCCAAAACCCCCCAAAAACCCCCCAGGACCCCCCAAAAAAACCCCCCAGGACCCCCCCAAAGCTCCCAGGACCCCCCCAAAGCCCCCAGGACCCCCCCAAAGCCCCCCACTGCCGCAGCATCGTGCTGGTGGAGAGCATCCCCGAGGGGCTGGGCCTGGGCCCCGAGCGCGGCCGCAGCACCTTCGAGGCCTGGATGGAGCTGCTGGGCCGGGCCAGGCACAGCGTGGACATCGCCTCCTTCTACTGGACCCTGACCAACCAGGACACTCGCACACACGAGCCCAGCGCTGAGCAGGTGAAAACACCACATTTTGCCTTTTTTTTGCCATTTTTTACCTATATTTTACCCTTTTTTTACCCTTTTTTTGCCCATTTTTACCTGTTTTTTTTGCCCCATTTTTACCTGCTTTTTAACCTATTTTTTGCCCTCTTTTTGCACATTTTTTGCTCTTTATTGCCTGTTTTTTGTGTGTTTTTTCCCATGATTTTGTCCGTTTTGGCCCCTTTTTTGTCTGAGTATTGTCCATTTTTGGCTCCTCTGTTGTTTAGGCTTTGACCATTTTACTCCAGTTTTGTTCATTTTTTGCCTGTTTGTTTGCCCATTATTGCTCCTTTTTTGCTTGGGTTTGCCCATTTTTTGACTATTCTTTGCCCATTTTTCGCCTGCTTTTTTGCCCATTGTTGCCCCTATTTTACCCCATTTTTTGCCCATTTTTTTTGCCCGTTTTATGTCCGTTTTTACCTGTCGGCTGCTGGCCAGGGCCAGGCCAGCGTGGACATCGCCTCCTTCTACTGGACCCTGACCAACCAGGACACTCACACACACGAGCCCAGCGCTGAGCAGGTGAAAACACCACATTTTCCCTTTTTCTCCCCCTTTTTTCCCCATTTTTTGCCGTTTTTTCCTGTTTATTTTGCCCATTTTTGCCCATTTTTTACCCTGTTTAAATGCATTTTTTGCCTATTTTTTGCCCTTTTTTTTCCCCCAATTTTTGGGTTTTTTTCTCCCTTTTTTTCTTCATGGTTTTGCCCATTTTTGCCCAATTTTATCCTTTTTTTGCCCTGTTTTTTGCCCATTTTTTGCCCATTTTTTGCCCAATTTTGTCCATTTTTTCACCTGGTTTTTTGCCCATTTTTGTCCCTTTGTGTCCATTTTTACCTGGCATTTTTGGGGTGCTGCTGGCCAGGGCCAGGCACAGCGTGGACATCGCCTCCTTCTACTGGACCTTGACCAACCAGGACACTCGCACGCACGAGTCCAGCGCTCAGCAGGTGAAAACACCACATTTTCCCTTTTTTCCCCATTTTTTGCCGTTTTTTCTTGTTTATTTTGCCCATTTTTGCCCATTTTTTACCCTTTTTAAATGCATTTTTTGCCTATTTTTTGCCCTTTTTTCTCCCCATTTTTTGCCTTTTTTTTCTCCCTTTTTTTCCTCGTGGTTTTGTCCATTTTTGCCCTTTTTTTACCCTTTTTTAATGCATTTTTTGCCTTTTTTTCCCCCATTTTTGGGGTTTTTTCTCCCTTTTTTTCTTCGTGGTTTTGCCCATTTTTGCCCCTTTTTTTGCTTGGTTTTGCCCATTTTTTGCCCTCATTTCCCCCCATTTTTCCCTGCTCTCAGGGTGAGCAGCTCCTGGCAGCCCTGCAGCAGCTGCCGGCCCACGATTTCCCCATTTCCTCATTTTTTCCCAATTTCCCCATTTTTCCCAATTTTCCCCATTTCCCAATTTCCCCCATTTTCCCCATTCCCACATTCCCCTCCTTTTCCCCATTTTCCCAAATCCTCCATTTTCCCCATTTCCCTATTTTTCCCCCATTTCCACCCTCAGGGTGAGCAGCTCCTGGCAGCAATCCAGCGGCTGCCAGCCCGCAATTTCCCCATTTTTCCCCGGTTTTTTTCCCCCATTTTCCCCTGGTTTTTTCCCCACTTTCCCTGGATTTTGCCCATTTTCCAATTTACTCCTTTTTCATAATTTCCCATTTTTTCCCCCATTTTTGCTCTCAGGCGAGCGCCTCCTGGCGGCGCCGCAGCAGCTGCCATCCCACAATTTCCCCATTTTTCCCTGTATTTTTTCCCCATTTTTTCCTGGTTTTTTTTCCCAATTTCCCCTGATTTTCCCCCATTTTCCCCCCATTTTTGCCCTCAGGGCGAGCGCCTCCTGGCGGCGCTGCAGCAGCTGCCATCCCACAAGTTCCCCATTTTCCCCAGTATTTTTTCCCCATTTTTCCCTGGTTTTTTTTCCCAATTTCCTCTGATTTTCCCCCCATTTTTGCCCTCAGGGCGAGCGCCTCCTGGCGGCACTGCAGCAGCTGCCATCCCACAATTTCCCCATTTTTCCCTGTATTTTTTCCCCATTTTTCCCTGTTTTTTTTCCCAATTTCCCCTGATTTTCCCCCCATTTTTGCCCTCAGGGTGAGCGCCTCCTGGCGGCGCTGCAGCAGCTGCCATCCACAATTTCCCCATTTTTCCCTGTATTTTTTCCCTATTTTTCCCTGGTTTTTTTTCCCAATTTCCCCTGATTTTCCCCCATTTTCCCCCCATTTTTGCCCTCAGGGTGAGCGCCTCCTGGCGGCGCTGCAGCAGCTGCCATCCCACAATTTCCCCATTTTTCCCTGTATTTTTTCCCTGTTTTTTTTCCCAATTTCCCCCATTTTCCCCCATTTTTGCCCTCAGGGCGAGCGCCTCCTGGCGGCGCTGCAGCAGCTGCCATCCCACAAGTTCCCCATTTTTCCCTGTATTTTTTCCCCATTTTTCCCTGGGTTTTTTTCCCAATTTCCCCTGATTTTCCCCCATTTTTGCCCCATTTTTGCCCCATTTTTCCCCCATTTTTGCCCTCAGGGTGAGCGCCTCCTGGCGGCGCTGCAGCAGCTGCCGTCCCGTGGCGTGGCCGTGCGCGTTGCGGTCAGCGCGCCCTCGCCCACCGCGCCCCTGGACGACCTCCAAGCCCTGGAGCGCAGCGGTGAGCGGGGTCGGGGTCACCCCCCAATTTGGGGGTCCCGGTGGGTCTGGGGGGGCTCAGGTGGGTCTGGGGGAGCTCAGTTGGGTCTGGGGGTTCCGGTGGGTCTGGGAGCTCAGGTGAGTCTGGGGGCTCAGGTGGGTCTGGGGTCCCGGTGGGTTTGGGGGGACCAGGTGGGTCTGGGGGGGCTCAGATGGGTCTGGGGGGGCTCAGATGGGTCTGGGGTCCCGGTGGGTCTGGGAGCGCAGGTGGGTCTGGGGGCCACAGGTGGGTCTGGGGATCCTGGTGGGTCTGGGGGCACAACTGGGTCTGGGGGGACGCAGGTGGGTCTGGGGTCCCAGTGGGTCTGGGGGTCCCGGTGGGTCTGAGGCCTCAGGTGGGTCTGGGGGCCCTGGTGGGTCTGGGGTCCCCGTGTGTGACCGCGGTGCCGCAGGTGGGTCTGGGGGAGCTCAGGTGGGTCTGGGGTCCCGGCGGGTCCGGGGTCCCGGTGTGTGACCGCGGTGCCGCAGGTGGGTCTGGGGTCCCGGTGGGTCTGGGGGCACAGGTGGGTCTGGGGGGCTCAGGTGGGTCTGGGGGTCCAGGTGGGTCTGGGGGCTCAGGTGCGTCTGGGGTCCCGGTGTGTGACCGCGGTGCCGCAGGTGGGTCTGGGGGAGCTCAGGTGGGTCTGGGGGTCCTGGTGGGTCTGGGGTCCTGGTGGGTCTGGGGTCCTGGTGGTTCTGGGGGGCGCAGGTGGGTCTGGGGTCCAGGTGGGTCTGGGGTCCCGGTGTGTGACTGCGGTGCCGCAGGTGGGTCTGGGGGCACAGATGGGTCTGGGGTCCCGGCGGGTCTGGGGTCCTGGTCGGTGACCGCGGTCCTGCAGGAGGGTCTGGGGTCCCGGTGGGTCTGGGGTCCCGGCGGGTCTGGGGGTCCCAGTGGGTCTGGGGTCCCGGCGGGTCTGGGGGCACAGGTGGGTCTGGGGTCCCGGTGTGTGACCGCGGTGCCGCAGGTGGGTCTGGGGTCCCGGTGTGTGACCGCGGTGCCGCAGGTGGGTCTGGGGAGGTTCAGGTGGGTCTTGGGTCCCGGCGGGTCTGGGGTCCCGGTGTGTGACCGCAGTGCCGCAGGTGGGTCTGGGGTCCTGGTGGGTCTGGGGGCTCAGGTGGGTCTGGGGTCCCGGTGGGTCTGGGGTCCCGGCGGGTCTGGGGTCCCGGTGTGTGACCGCGGTGCCGCAGGCGGGTCTGGGGGCACAGGTGGGTCTGGGGTCCCGGCGGGTCTGGGGGCACAGGTGGGTCTGGGGTCCCGGTGGGTCTGGGGTCCCGGCGGGTCTGGGGTCCCAGTGGGTGACCGCGGTGCTGCAGGTGGGTCTGGGATCCCGGCGGGTCTGGGGTCCCGGTGTGTGACCGCGGTGCCGCAGGTGGGTCTGGGGTCCCAGCGGGTCTGGGGGTCCCAGGTGGGTCTGGGGGCTCAGGTGGGTCTGGGGTCCCGGCGGGTCTGGGGTCCCGGTGTGTGACCGCGGTGCCGCAGGTGGGTCTGGGGGCTCAGGTGGGTCTGGGGTCCCGGCGGGTCTGGGGTCCCGGTGTGTGACCGCGGAGCCGCAGGTGGGTCTGGGGGAGCTCAGGCGGGTCTGGGGTCCCGGCGGGTCCGGGGTCCCGGTGTGTGACCGCGGTGCCGCAGGTGGGTCTGGGGGCTCAGGTGGGTCTGGGGTCCCGGCGGGTCTGGGGGTCCCGGCAGGTCTGGGGTCCCGGCGGGTCTGGGGTCCCGGTGTGTGACCGCGGTGCCGCAGGTGGGTCTGGGGTCCCGGCGGGTCTGGGGTCCCGGTGGGTCTGGGGTCCGGTGTGTGACCGCGGTGCCGCAGGCGCGGCCGTGCGCGCCGTGGACCTGCCGCGCCTGACGGGCGGCGTGCTGCACACCAAGTTCTGGCTGGTGGACGGCGCCCATCTCTACATCGGCAGCGCCAACATGGACTGGAGGGCCCTGACACAGGTGGGGCACGGCGGGGGCGGGGATGAACCCAACGGGGGTGGGGACAAACCCAATGGATGGTGCCAAACCCAACGGGTGGGGACGAACCCAACGGGTGGTGCCAAACCCAACAGGGTGGGGACAAACCCAATGGATGGTGCCAAACCCAACGGGTGGGGACAAACCCAACAGGGTGGGGACGAACCCAACGGGTGGGGACAAACCCAACGGGGTGGGGACAAACGCAACGGGGTGGGGACAAACCCCATGGGGTGGGGACAAACCCAACGGGGTGGGGACAAACCCAACGGGGTGGGGACGAACCCAACGGGGGGGGACGAACCCAACGGGGTGGGGACAAACCCAACGGGGTGGGGACGAACCCAACGGGGTGGGGACAAACCCAACAGGGTGGGGACGAACCCAACGGGGTGGGGACAAACCCGATGGATGGTGCCAAACCCAACAGGGTGGGGACGAACCCAACGGGTGGGGACAAACCCAATGGGGTGGGGACAAACCCAACAGGGTGGAGACAAACCCAACGGGTGGGGACGAACCCAACGGGTGGGGACAAACCCAATGGGGTTGGGGACAAACCCAATGGGGTGGGGACAAATGGGTGTAGAGCCCAATGGATGGTGCCAAACCCAATGGGGTTGACCCCAAATCCAATGGATGGTGCCAAACCCAATGAGGTTGACCCCAAACCCGATGGGGTTGGTGTGGAACCCAATGGATGGTGCCAAACTCAATGGGATTGGTGTGGAACCCAGTGGGGTTGGCCCCAAACCCAATGGAAGGTGCCAAACCCAATGGGATTGGTGCCAAATGCAATGGGGTTGACCCCAAACCCGATGGGGTTGGTGTGGAACCCAATGGGGTTGGTGTCAAGCCCAATGGATGGTGCCGAACCCAACGGGTTTGGTGTGGAACCCAATGGAATTGGTGTAGAACACAAGGGATGGTGTCAAACCCAACATGGATGGTGTCAAACCCAATTGGGTTGGTGTGGAACCCAATGGGGTTGGCCCCAAACCCAATGGATGGTGCCAAACTCAATGGATGGGTGTGAAACCCAATGGAGTTGACGCCAAACCCAATGTGGATGGTGCCAAACCCAATGGATGGTGTCAAACTCAATGGGGTTGGCCCCAAACCCAAGATGGATGGTGCCAAACCCAATGTGGATGATGCCAAACCCAATGGGATTGACCCTCGAGCCAGTGGGGTTGGAGGGGAACCCAATGGAGTGGGCCCCAAACACAATGGATGGTGGCAAAACCAGTGGCACTGGTGCCAAACCCAATGCGGTTGACCCCAAACCCAACGTGGATGGTGCCAAACGAATGGGATTGGTGTGGAACTCAATGGGGTTGACCTCAAACCCAATGACTTGACCCCAAACCCAACATGGATGGTCCCAAACCCAACGACTTGACCCTAAACCCAGCATAGAGGATCCCAAACCCAACGTGGATGATCCCAAACCCAATGACCTTGACCCAAACCCAACACGGACGGTGCCAAACCCAATGGAATTGGTGCCAAACCCAATGAGCTTGACCCAAACCCAATGGGTGGTCCCAAACCCAAATTGGGCAGTGCCAAACCCACCGGTTGGCACTCAACCCAATGGGATGGGAACCCCCCCAGCCCCATCCCCGGTGCCGTCCCAAGCCCCGTCCATCAGGGAGGGACAACGACGCCATCCCACCGTGCCACCGGTGCCGTCCCGCACGCCACAGGTGAAGGAGCTCGGAGCCGCCATCTACAACTGCAGCTGCCTGGCCAAGGATTTGGGCAAAATCTTCGAGGCCTACTGGTCATTGGGCGTCCCCGACGCGTCCATCCCGGCGCCGTGGCCGGACAACTTCTCCACCTCCATCAACCTGGAGACGCCGCTGGAGATGACGCTCAACGGCACCGAGGCCGCCGTCTTCTTCTCGGTAGGTGCCACAGGGGGGGGTCACCATGCTGGGGTCACCATGCTGGGGGTCATCGTGCTGGGGGTCACCAGACCAGGGGAGTCACCACACCAAGGTCAAACCCACCATGGGTCAAACCCACCCGGGGTCAGACCCACCCTGATGTCACCATGCTGGGGTCACAACACCAAGGTCAAACCCACCCTGATGTCACCACACCATGGGTCACCACACGTGGTCAGCACGGAGTTCTCGCGGCTGCAGGGGTCACCACATCAGGGTCACCACACTGGGGTCACCATACTGGGGTCACCACATTGGGGTCACCACACCAGGGTCAAACCCACCCTGATGTCACCATGCTGGGGTCAAACTCACCATGGGTCAAACCCACCATGGGTCAAACTCACCATGGGTCACCACACTAAGATCAAATCCACCGTGGGTCACCACACCGAGGTCAAACCCAGCATGGGTCAAACCCACCCTGATGTCACCACACCATGGGTCACCACACCAGGGTCAAACCCACCAAGCTCAAACCCACTAAGGTCAAACCCACCATGGGTCAAACCCACCATGGGTGAAACCTACCCTGATATCACCACACTGGGGTCACAACACCAAGGTCAAACCCAGCATGGTCACCACACTGGGGTCACCACATCGGGGTCATCACACCAAGGTCAAACCCACCAAGGGTCAAACCCAGCATGGGTCAAACCCAGCATGGTCACCACACTGGGGTCACCACACCAGGGTCACCACACCAAGATCAAATCCACCATGGGTCAAACCCACCATGGTCACCGCACTGGGGTCACCACACCAAGATCAAATCCACCGTGGGTCAAACCCAGCATGGTCACCACACTGGGGTCACCACATTGGGGTCACCACACCAAGGTCAAACCCACCAAGGTCAAACCCACCAAGGTCAAACCCACCATGGGTCACCACACCAAGGTCAAACCCACCATGGGTCAAACCCAGCATGGTCACCACACCGGGGTCACCACACCGGGGTCACCACACCAAGGTCCAACCCCCCATTTCCGTGTCCCCACAGAGCTCTCCCCCCGCTCTGTGCGCCGCCGGCCGCACTCCGGACCTGGCCGCCCTGCTGTCGGTGATCGACGGCGCCGCTCAGTGGGTGGACGTGGCCGTGATGAGCTACGTGGTCAGCACGGAGTTCTCGCGGCCCGAGCGCTTCTGGCCGGCCATCGACGAGCGGCTGCGGCGCGCCGTGGTGGAGCGCGGGGTGGCGCTGCGGCTGCTGGCCGGCTGCTGGCGCCACAGCCGCCCCAGCATGTTCCCCTTCCTGCGCTCGCTGGCCGCGCTGGCCGACAACGGCACCCGCTACGGCGTGCAGGTGGTGCGTGACGGCGGGTGACATCGGGGGGTGCCGGGCTCTTTAAAGGGTGACGGCTTTTCCCCGTTTTTCCTCCATTTTTCCTCCATTTTTCCTTAATTTGTCCCAATTTTCCTCAATTTT
This sequence comes from Zonotrichia albicollis, assembly GCF_047830755.1. Lineage (NCBI taxonomy): Eukaryota > Metazoa > Chordata > Aves > Passeriformes > Passerellidae > Zonotrichia > Zonotrichia albicollis. Next base: position 409,467 of record NC_133857.1, read on the forward strand.
TCCTCAATTTTCCCCCAATGTTTCCCTAAATTTTCCCCATTTTTCTCCTACTTTTCCCCAATTTTTCCCTAATTTTTCCTTCATTTTCCCCCATTTCCCCCTATTTTTCCCCCGTTTTCCCCCAAAATTTTCCCCATTCTCCCCCAAATTTTTCCCCTTTTTCCCCTATTTTTCCCCCATTTTCCCCCTATTTTTCCGCATTCTCCCCCAAATTTTTCCCCATTTTCCCAAAATTTCCTCCATTTTCCCCCATTTTCCCCTATTTTTCCCCCATTTTCCCCAAAATTTTTCCCCATTTTCCCTAATTTTCCCCTCATTTCCCTCCATTTTTCCCCAATTTTCCCTCCATTTTCCCAAATCCCTCAGGGGTGTGACAGTCCCCTCAGGGATGGTGACAGTCCCTTTGGGAGGTGACAATTCCCTCAGGTGTGTGATAATCCCCTCAGGGATGGTGACAATCCCCTCAGGGATGGTGACAATCCCCTCGGGGGAGGTGACAGTCCCCCAGGGAAGGTGACAATTCCCTCAGGGATGGTGACAGTCCCTCAGGGGAGGTGACAGTCCCTGTGGAAGGTGACAATCCCCTCAGGGAAGGTGACAGTCCCTCAGGGGTGTGACAGTCCCTCAGGGGAGGTGACAATCCCCTCAGGGATGGTGACAGTCCCTCAGGGGTGTGACAATCCCCTCAGGGATGGTGACAGTCCCCTCAGGGGTGTGACAGTCCCTTTGGGAGGTGACAATCCCCTCAGGGAAGGTGTCAGTCCCCCAGGGATGGTGACAATTCCCCCAGGGATGGTGTCAGTCCCTCAGGGGTGACATTCCTGTCCCCCCTCCAGCGCCTGTTCGTGGTCCCGTCCAGCGCGGCCCAGAGCCGCATCCCCTTCGCCCGCGTCAGCCACACCAAGTACATGGTGACCGACCAGGCCGCCTACGTGGGTCAGTTTGGGGGCATTTGGGGCTTTTGGGATGTTTTGGGGTGTTTGGGAGGCATTTTGGGGGAGGTAGAGGTATTTTGGGGGTGGTTTGGGGGTATTTTGGGGATTTTTGGGCTGTTTGGGGGGTATTTGGGGGCGGTTTGGGGTATTTTTGGGGTGGTTTTCTGGAATTTTAGGGCAATTTGGGGCATCTTGGTAGCCTTTTGAGGCATTTTGGGGTGGTTTTGTGGTATTTTTGTGCATTTGGGTGCATTTTGGTGGCCTTTGGGGGCATTTGGGTGCATTTTGTTGGCGTTTTGAGACATTTTGGGGTGGTTTTGTGGCATTTTGGTGCATTTGGGTGCATTTTGGTGGCCTTTTGGTGCATTTTGGTGCGTTTTGGTGGCCTTTTGAGGCACTTTGGGTTGGTTTTGTGGTATTTTGGGACATTTTGGTGCATTTTGGTGGTGTTTTGGGGCATTTTGGGGTGGGTTTGGGTACTATGGGACATTTTGGATTTTTTGAGGTACTTTGGGGTGGTTTTGTGGTATTTTGGTGCATTTGGGTGCATTTTGGTGGCCTTTAGGGGCATTTTGGTGCGTTTTGGGTTGTTTTGAGGCATTTTGGGGTGGTTTTGTGGTACTTTGGGGTGGTTTTGTGGTATTTTGGTGCATTTTGGTGGCCTTTTGAGGCACTTTGTGGTGGTTTCGTGGCATTTTGATGCATTTTGGTGGTGGTTTTGGGCGTTTTGACCCATTTTGAGCTGGTTTTGTGTTCTTTCCCCTTCCCCAAACGCCCTCAGGCACCTCCAACTGGTCCGGGGATTACTTCGAGCGCACGGCGGGCTCGGCGCTGGTGGTGGCGCAGCCCGGGCCGGGCTCGGGCTCCTTCCGGGAGCGGCTCCGGGCCGCGTTCGAGCGCGATTGGAGCTCCGGCCACAGCTTCGACATCGGCGACCCCCGCGGCTGGGCCGGGCACTGCGGGCCCCGGTAGCGCCGGGAGAACCCGCGGGGAGCGGCGGCTTTGGGGCGGAAAATGCAAGAAATGGGGTTTTGTGGAGGTGGTGCGATGTGCTGTGTGGTTATTGGAGCCCCAGTCCCATCCCTGGAACCCTAAACTCATCCGTGGAACCCCAAACCCCTTCCTTGAACCCCCAAACCACTTTCTGCACCCTCAAATCCTTTCTGGACCCACAAACTCCTCCCTGGACCCCCAATCTCATCCCTGGAACCCCAATCCCAATCCCTGAATCCCCAAATCCCTCCCTGGAACCCCAAACCCATTCCTGGATCCCCAAACTCCTCCCTGGACCCCCAAACCCCTTCCTTGAACCCCCCAAACCCATCCCTGAACGCCTCAAACCCATCCCTGGACCCCCAAACCACTTTCTGCACCCCCTAAACCCATTCCTGGAACCCCAAATCTCTCTCTGGACCCCCCAAACCCCTTCCTGGGCCCCCAAACCCATTCCTGGTTCCTCAATCCCATCCCTGGTTCCCCAAATCCCTTTCTGGACCCCTAAACCCATCCCTGGAAGTCCAAATCCAGCCCTGGAACCTCGAACCCCATCCTGGATCCTCAATCCCATCCCTGAACCCACCAAACCCTTCCCTGGACCCCCAAAACCCCTTCATTGACCCCCAATCCCATCCCTGGACCCCAAATCCCATTCCTGGAACCCCAAACCCCTCCCTGGACCCCCCAAATTCCCCCCTGGCCCCCCCCAGCCCCATCACACTCCAGGTTTTTTTGGGATTAACGTTTATTCTGGCCAAACAAGCGTGAGGGGCCGGGCTGGGGGGCAGCAGCCTCGTGCCCCCCTTCCCTGGTTAATAGGAACACCCCAAAAATGGCCCAAAAGCCTCAAATCCCCCGAAAAAAAAAGCTGGATTAGGAATTTGGGAGGGATGGAGGGAGTTAGAGAGGGTCTGGGGGAGCTCAGTCACCGCTTTGGGGGTCCCCAAAGCCCCCCCAGGTTGGGAGGGTGGGGGGCTCATGGCTCGGCACAGATCTGGGGGCTCAGCACCAGCTGCGGCAGCTGGAATTTGGGGGTGCCCTCGGGCCGGAGCCCCCCGGGATCGCAGCGGGAGGAGATGCCCCCGATGGCGAGGGGGATCTGGGGGTCCCCGGGGCACAGCTCCACATCGGGGGAACCGCATCCTCCCCAATTTGGGGGGCTCCGGAGAGGCCCCCGCGGGGGGCGAAACCCACCCCTGGGCACCCAGCGGCGCCGCCGGGGGTTCCCATCGCGGGCGGCTCCTCCTTCCTCGGGCACGGCCTTGGAGCCGCCCCTCCTCATCCTCGCCGAGGATCCCGCGCCGCTCCCGGAGGAGCCGGCCCCGAATTTGGGGAGTTTCACCCCAAAGCGGCGCCCGGGCTGCTCCGAGGCGCCGTCCAAGCCCGGCGGCGCCAGCTCCAGCACCGGCACCTTCAGCACCGGCGGCTCCGGAGCCCGGCGCGGCTCGGGGCGCTCCGGTGCCGGTGCCGGTTGCGCTCCCGGCAGAGCGAACCCCACGGCGGGGATGGGGATGCGGGGCGGCCACGGCGGCGCCGGAGCCCCCCGAGATTTGGGTTTGGCGCGGAGGCTCCCGGGGGGCTCCGGGGCCGTCCAGCCCAGGATCAGGCTCTCGGCGCTGCCCCCGCGTTTCGGGGGCGCTTTGGGGACCCCCCCAGGGCGGAGGTCGGGGCTGGAGCCCCCGAATTTGGGCAGCGCCGCGGCCGCGATGCCGAAGCGCGGGGCGCGGAGCCGGGGGGAGCCCGGGCCGGCCCCGGGGCCGAATCGCGGCCCGTCCTCGGTGTCACCGAACGGCGCCAGCGACAATTTGGGCACCTTCAGCTTGGCCCCCGCGTCTCCCACCGCGCCCAGGTCCAGCTCCACGCTGGGGATGGCGATGCCGGGGGGCGATGCCGGAGGGGAGGGGGTCCCGCCGCCCTCCCGCAGCTTGGCCAGCGCCCACCCGAGGCGGGGAAGGCGGAATTTGGGGGGCTTGGGGGCGATTTCCACGGCCGGAGCCTCCAGCTCGCGGCTGAGCTTCCGCAGCCCCTCGGCGAAGCGGGAAGCCGAGTTCGGGGGGCTCATCCCGGGGGGCTCCGCGCTGGCGAGGCCGAGCTCCGGCGCCAGCTCCACGGCGGCTTTGGGGACATCGATGGGCACCGAGGGGACGCGGAGGGCCGGGAACGCCCCCCGAGCCCCCGGAGCCCCCTCCTCATTTCCCTCGGGGGTCGCGGCCGGGCCCCCCCTTTGCCCACGGGGGCGCGCTCAGCCCCAGGGAGCCCTTGGGCGCCGCCAGCTCCACGCTGGGGATGCGGGCACCGAGCTCGGGGGGCTCCGGGGGCGCCGTCCGGGCCGCGGCCGCTTCGCGCACGGTCAGGCGGGGCCGCGGCGGCTCCGGGGGCAGCGGGGGCACCGGGCCGGGGGCGCCGCGGGGCTTGGGCAGCTTGGGCAGCTTGGGAAGGGCGAGCTCCACCGAGAGGGGCGCGGCGGCACCGGCGGCACCGGAGGGCGGCACGGGAGCGGCGGCGGGCGGCGGCTTGGGGGCCGCGGGCAGCGGCGTGGGCTGGGGGGAATAGCGGGATGTGGGGAGCCCGACACCCCAAAAACCATCCCGGCAGCCATAAACACCCACAAATTCATCCACGGGGAGCCCCGACACCCCAAAAACCATCCCGGCATCCATAAACACCCACAAACCATCCACAGGGAGCCCCGACACCCCAAAAACCATCCTGGCAGCCATAAACACCCACAAACCATCCACAGGGAGCCCCGACACCCCAAAAACCATCCCGGCAGCCATAAACACCCACAAATCCATCTACAGGGAGCCCCGACACCCCAAAAACCATCCCGGCAGCCATAAACACCCACAAACCATCCACAGGGAGCCCCGACACCCCAAAAACCATCCTGGCAGCCATAAACACCCACAAATCCGTCCATGGGGAGCCCCGACACCCCAAAAACCATCCCGGCAGCCATAAACACCCACAAATCCATCCACAGGGAGCCCCGACACCCCAAAAACCATCCCGGCAGCCATAAACACCCACAAATCCATCTACAGGGAGCCCCGACACCCCAAAAACCATCCCGACATCCATAAACACCCACAAATCCGTCCATGGGGAGCCCCGACACCTCCAAGCCTTCCACAGGGAGCCCCGACACCCCAAAAACCATTCTGCACCCATAAGGAGCCCCCAAACAGCCCCAAACCCATCCACAGGGAGCCTCGACACCCCAAACTCATCCACAGGGAGCCCCGACACCCCAAAAACCATCCCGGCATCCATAAACACCCACAAATCCATCTACAGGGAGCCCCGACACCCTGAAAACCATTCTGCATCCACGGGGACCCCAAATACACCCAATTCTGCATCCACGGGGACCCCCAACCACCCCCCATCCATAGGGATCCCACTCCAAAGGCACCCCCTATCCATAGGGACCCCCAAACATCCCCCATCCACAGGGACCCTCCATTAATAGGGACCCCCAAACACTCCCCATTCACAGGGACCCTCATTTATAGGGACACCCCCCCATCCTCAGAGACCCCCAAAAACCCCCAATTCACAGCGATCCCCTCTCCATAGGGACCCCCAAACACCCCCCATCCACAAGGACCCCCAAACACCCCCCACCCACAGGGACCCCTCCCCATCCACGGGGACCCACAAACACCCCCCATCCACAGGGACCCCTCCCCATCCACGGGGACCCCTCCCCATCCACGGGGACCCCCCGAACCCGCACCAGCCTGGTGCTGCCGTCCCGCTGTCCCTCGGGGGTCCCGGGGGTCCCGGGGCCCGCCCCCGCCGCAGGTGCAGGGACACGCGGCAGCCCCCGGCCCCCTCCAGCAGCCGCCCCACGGCCTCGGGGGACGCCCCCTCGAAGGAGACCCGCACCCCCAGCACACGGTCACCTGTGCGGGGACATCGGGGGGATGGCCCGGGGGTGCCGTGTCACCCCCAGTGTCACCCCAGTGTCACCCTGTCACCCCCAGTGTCACCAGTGCCAGCTCTGGTGTCATCTTGTGACCCCCAGTGTCACCCCAGTGTCACCTTGTCACCCCCAGTGTCACCCCAGTGTCACCCTGTCACCCCCAGTGTCACCCTCAGTGCCACCTCATCACCTCCAGTGCCACGTTGTCACTCCCAGTGCCACCCCCAGTGTCACCAGTGCCAGCTCTGGTGTCATCTTGTCACACACAGTGCCACCCGCAGTGCCATCTTGTCACCCCCAGTGTCACCAGTGCCAGCTCCAGTATTACCTTGTCACTCCCAGTGCCACCCCCAGTGTCACCCCCAGTGTCGTCCTCAGTGTCCCCCCAGTATTCCCCATGTCCCCCAGTAGCCCCCCAATGTCCTCCCAGTGTCCCTCCAGTGTCCCCTCCCAGGCTCCCCAGTCCCCCCAGTTGTCCCCTCCCAGTGTTCCCAGTACCCCCCCAGCGTCCCTTCCCAATCCCCCCCAGTGTCCCCAATGTCCCCCCAGTGTCCCCCAGTGTCCCCCCACTGTCCCCAGTGTCCCCCCAGTGTCCCCATTGTCCCCCACCGTGTCGCAGCCGCAGGGATTTGGGGCGCCTCGGCCACGTAGAGCCCGTGGCTGTCGCGGGCCAGGCGCAGCCCCCTCCCCAATTCGGAGCCCGGGCCCAGCTCCAGCACCTCCTGCAGGGGAGGGGGACATTGAGGGAGGGGGAGTGACAAGGTGACCCCTCCCCAATTCGGAGCCCGGGCCCAGCTCCAGCACCTCCTGCACGGGAGGGGGCACAGGGGGACATTGGGGGGGGATGTCCCTCAGTGACCCCTCCCCAGCCCCTGCAGACCCCTCCTCACCTCCATGGTGGGGGGGGTCTCTCTTTTGGGGGGTCTCGGGGGGGAACGAGCAGAGGTCGGTGGTGATGGGTCCTGGAAAAGGGGTGCAGAGACCCCAAAATCCTCACTGTGACCCCCAAACCCCATCACAGCCCCCAAATCCCTCCCAAACCCCATCACAGCCCCCAAATCTCTCCCAAAATCCCTCCAAACTCTTTCAGAGCCCCCGAAAACCAATCACAACCCCCCAAATCACCCCAAAATCTCACCAAACTTCATCACAGCCCCCCCAAATCCCCCCAAACCCCATCAAAGCCCCCCAAATCTCCCCCAAACACCATCAATTCTCCCCCAAACCCAAACACAGATCCCAAATCCCCCCAACCCAATCACAGTCTACCAAATGCCCCCAAACCCAATCACAGCCCCCCAAATCTCCTCCAAACCCCACTACAGCCCCCCAAATCCCCCCTAGATCCCCCCAATCCAATCACAGCTCCCCAAATCCAATCATAGCCCCCCCAAATCTCCCCCCCCAAATCCGATCACAACCCCCAAATCTCCTCCAAATCCTCCCCAAACCCCATCACAACCCCCCAAATTGTCCCCAAACCCCATCAAATCCCCCCCAAAGCCCATCCCAGCACCTTTTCCCAGCCCGCTCCCCACATTCCCCTCCTCACCCTCCCGCTGCGTCTCTGCTCTGCCGCCGGCTCCGCGTCCCCCCCACCCCCAGCTCGGGGACCCCCCCCCCCTTTTTTTGGAATCCCCCCTCCCCCCACGCAGCCCCGGGACAAGGGGGGTCCTTGTCCTGCCCCCCCCGCGGGGAATTCCGGGAATTTCGGGGAATCAGCAGAAATTCCCGTGGGATGGAGCTGGGCCTGAGGCTGGGATCGGGGGTGGGATGGGGGGGTGAGGCCTCGGGGACCCCCCAAAAACCTCCTCATAAGCACCCTAAAGCACCCCCGGGGTCCCCTAAACCCCCCTCATAACCCCCTAAATCCCCCCCAGAACTCCCTAAACCACCCCCAGAACCACCTAAAGCACCCCCAGAACCACATAAAGCACCCTCGGGACCCCCCAAAACCTCCCCATAACCCCTAAATCACCCCTGGGATCCCCTAAGGCCCCTTCATAACCCCCCAAACCTCCCTGTAAACCCCAAAATCACCCCTGGGACCCCCCCAGACCTCCAGATAACCCCTTAAACCACCTCTGGGACCCCTAAACCCGTCTCATAACCCCCTAAATCACCCCTGGGAGCCCCCAAATCTCTCCTGTGATCCCCAAACCACCTCCGTGACTCCCTAAACCACCCCTTGCACCCCCTAAACCACCCTTGGAACACCATAAACAACCCCATAACACCCCAGAGATCCCCATAACACCCCTGGGACACCCTAAATCACCCTGGGACCCCCTAAACCTCCAGAGATTCCCATAACATCCCTGGGACCCCCTGAACCACCCCCTTTTTTTTATTCAGATTGAGGGAGACCTTCTTTACGTGCTACTTTAGGGCACTAAACTGAGAGGGAACCTCCTTATGCCGTTATTTTAAGGTTTACACAGAGGAGAGAAAATGGCGGGGAAACATGAGGGGAGAAAAGAGCGGGAAACGTGAGGGGAGAAAAGGGGCGGGGGACACGTGAGGGGAGAGAAGGGGCGGGGACACGTGAGAGGAGAAAAGGGCGGGAAACGTGAAAGGCGAAAAGGGGCGGGGGACACGTGAGGGGAAAGGTGAGGGGGAAAATGGGCGGCGGAATGTGAGGGGAGAAAATTGTGCGAAACGTGAAGGGAAAAGAGCGGGAATCGTGAGGGGAAAAGAAAGAGAAATGTGAGGGGAAAAGAGAGGGAATCGTGAGGGGGGAAATGGCGGGGGAACCTGAGGGGAGAAAAGGGTGCGAAATGTGAAGGGGAAAGAGAGGGAAATGTGAGGGGACGAGAGAGGAAACGTGAAGGGGAAAATGGCCGGGGAATCGTGAGGGAGAAGGGGAGAGAAAACCTGAGAGAAAACTTCATTCCTAAAATCCCTCCTCCGAAAAGACCGGGCTGTGCTGGGCTGAAATGTGGGGACCCCTCCTCTTAAAGGGCCAGAGGCCTCACCCCCTAATGTTGGGGACGATTGGAATGGTCTGTGCCTCAGTTTCCCCCTGCAGGTGACAAAAGGGGATTCTGTGCCTCAGTTTCCCCCTCCAGGTGACAAAGGGGGGGTTCTGTGCCTCAGTTTTCCTCTGCAGGTGACATGGGGGGGGATTCCGTGCCTCAGTTTCTCCATGCAGGTGACAAGGGGGGATTCCGTGCCTCAGTTTCCTCCTCCAGGTAACAAGGGGAGGGGTCCGTGCCTCAGTTTCCCCCCTGTAGGTGACATGGGGGAGGGGTCCATGCCTCAGTTTCCCCCTCCGGGTGACAAAGGGGATTCCGTGCCTCAGTTTCCTCCCGCTCTAGGTGACATGGGAGAGATTCCGTGCCTCAGTTTCCCCCTCCAGGTGACAAAGGGAGGGTTCTGTGCCTCAGTTTTCCCCTGCAGGTGACATGGGGGGGGAGGGATTCCGTGCCTCAGTTTCTCCATGTAGGTGACATGAAGGGGATTCCGTGCCTCAGTTTCCCTCCCCCTCCCCCCCCCCGCCGGACCCTCCCCCCTCACGTCACGCGTGGGGGAGGGGCTGCAGGTGTCACCGCCGGCCCTGGCGACACCGGGGGGGGGACACGATCGGTGACACCCGCGGGGGGGGGACGGGACCCCCTGAGACCACCCGGGAGCCCCCAAATTTCACCCGGGAGCCCCCAAATTTCACCCGGGACCCCAAAGAATCACCCGGGACCCCCTGAATTGGACTCGGGACCCCCCAAAGTTCAGCCGGGACCCCCGAAAGCCCCGCGGCGATGGCTGAGGGGGAAGGAGAGGACGATGTGCAGTTCCTGCGGACGGTGAGGAACTGGGGAAACTGGGAAATACTGGGAGGGAAACTGGGGGGGATACTGGGAGGGAAACTGGGGGAGATTCGGGGGGGAACTGGGAGAAATTGGGGGGGATACTGGGAGGGAACTGGGGAAATTCGGGGGGATACTGGGAGAGGAAACTGGGAAAGACTGGGAGAAATTGGGGGGGATACTGGGAGGGAAACTGGGGGAGATTCGGGGGGGAACTGGGAGAAATAGGGGGGAATACTGGGAGATACTGGGAGGGAAATTGGGAGAAACTGGGAGGGAACTGGGAGAAATTTGGGGGGGAATACTGGGAGATACTGGGAAGGGAAACTGGGGAAACTGGAAGGAACTGGGAGAAATTGGGGGGGATACTGGGAGGGAACTGGGAGAAATTTGGGGGGGAATACTGGGAGATACTGGGAAGGGAAACTGGGGAAACTGGAAGGAACTGGGAGAAATTCGGGGGGAATACTGGGAGATACTGGGAAGGGAAACTAGAAGGAACTGGGAGAAATTGGGGGGGATACTGGGAGGGAACTGGGAGGAGAAATTGGGAGAAACTGGGAGGGAAACTGGGAGAAATTCGGGGGGGAATACTGGGAGATACTGGGAGGAGAAATTGAGGAGGAAACTGGGAGGGAAACTGGGAGAAATCGGGGGGGAATACTGAGAGATACTGGGAAGGGAAACTGGAAGGAACTGGGAGAAATTCAGGGGGGGATACTGAGAGAAAACTGGGAGAAATTGGGGGGAAAACTGGGAAAAACTGGGGAGGAAACTGAGAGATACTGGGAGGGAAACTGGGAGAAATTTAGGGTGATACTGGGAGGGAAACTGGAAGAAGTTCAGGGGGATACTGGGAGGGAAAACTGGGAGAAATTCAGGAGGAAACTGGGAGAAATTGGGGGAGATACTGGGAGAACTGGGAGATACTGGGGATACTGGAGAGAGAAACTGGGAGATACTGAGGAGGAACTGGGATTAAGGTGGAAACTGGGAGAGCTGGGATGGGATACTGGGAGATGCTGGGTGAGAAACTGGGAGAAGTGGGAAAAACTGGGAGAACTGGGAGAGAAGGACTGGGAGTACTGGGACGGGATACTGGGGGGATTTGGGGAGCAGAACTGGGGATACTGGGAGAATTGGGATGGGAAACTGGGAGATAATGGGAGAGGAAACTGGGGGGATTGGGAGAGGAAACTGGGAGGACTGGGAGAGGAAACTGGGAGGACTGGGAATTACTGGGATGAACTTGGAGGAGGACTGGGAATTATGAGAGCTATTGGGGAGAGACTGGGGAGTGAAACTGGGGATACTGGGATGGACTGGGAGGAGAACTGGGGATACTGGGATGAACTGGGATGGACTGGGGAGTGAAACTGGGGATGGACTGGGAAAGGAAACGGGATACTGGGATGAACTGGGGTGGACTGGGGAGTGAAACTGGGGATACTGGGATGGACTGGGAAAGGAAACGGGATACTGGGATGAACTGGGGTGGACTGGGGAGTGAAATGAGACACTGGGATGAACTGGGAGGGGGATTGGGAGTACTGGATGAACTGGGGATACTGGGGAGGGAAACTGGGGAAACTAGGAAGGAAAACTGGGGATACTGGGATGAACTGGGATGAACTGGGAGGAGCCCTGGGATGGGGGGGTCACCCCACCCCTCCCCCCACCTGTCCCGGGCTCCCAAAAAAGCAACACCGGGGGGGGGGGAGGGGGAGCAGCTGCTGGGGGGGGAGGGGCGACACCAGATCCCCCCCCAGGGGGGTCGGGAAGGGGGGGGGGGATGGGGGGAGGGGCGTCCCAGTTGCTCTGTCCCAGTTTCTCCCAGTTTGGCCTCAAAATGAGACTGGAGGGGGGGAGGGGACAAAGGGGTGACCTTGGTGGGGGGGGGGGGGAATGCTGAGCTCACAGAATTTGGGGGATTTTTGGGGAGGGGGAAACTGAGTCACGGAGCCGCCCCCTCCCCCCCCCCCCCCAAATGGCATCCCCGGCCCGTGGGTGGAATCCGCCCCTCCCCCACCCCCCCAATTTCGGGGGGGGGGGGCCCCGAGTGATGGGAGCAGGTGGGGGAGGGGGAGGGGGAGCCCAACTCCTTCGGGGGGGGGGGGGAGGGGGGTCGTGACCCCCCCAAAAAAGGGTTTGGGGGTACCCAGGGGGGTCCTGACCCCCATCATAAAATTTGGGGACACCCAAGGGAGTCCTGACACCCCCAAAAAAGGGTTTGGGGGTACCCAGGGGGGTCCTGACCCCCATCATAAAATTTGGGGGTACCCAAGGGGGTCTTGACACCCCTAAAAAAGGGTTTGGGGGTACCCAGGGGGGTCCTGACCCTCCCCCATAAAATTTGGGGGCACCCAAGGGGGTCCTGACACCCCCAAAAAAGGGTTTGGGGGTACCCAGGAGGGTCCTGACCCCCCCATAAAATTTGGGGGTACCCAAGGGGTCCCGGTTTTGGGGTTCTGGGGGATATTTTGGGATTCTGTTTTTTTTGGGGGGGATATTTTGGGGGTTCTGGGGATATTTTGGATTTCTGGTGGATATTTTTGGGTTTAATTTTGGGCTGTCTTGGGATGATTTTGGGGTGCTGAACCCCGTTTTTCCCCAGGATGACGAGGTGGTCCTGCAGTGATTTTGGGGATATTTTGGGCTGTTTTGGGGTGCTGAACCCCGTTTTTTCCCCAGGATGACGAGGTGGTCCTGCAGTGATTTTGGGGATATTTTGGGGTACTTTGGGGCTGTTTTGGGGTGCTGAACCCCGTTTTTCCCCCAGGATGACGAGGTGGTCCTGCAGTGATTTTGGGGATATTTTGGGGTACTTTGGGGCTGTTTTGGGGTGCTGAACCCCGTTTTTTCCCCAGGATGACGAGGTGGTCCTGCAGTGATTTTGGGGATATTCTGGGGATATTTTGGGGATATTTTGGGGCTGTTTTGGGGTGCTGAACCCCGTTTTTTCCCCAGGATGACGAGGTGGTCCTGCAGTGATTTTGGGGATATTTTGGGGCTGTTTTGGGGTGCTGAACCCCAATTTTTCCCCAGGATGACGAGGTGGTCCTGCAGTGATTTTGGGGATATTTTGGGCTGTTTTGGGGTAATTTTGGGGTGCTGAACCCCGTTTTTTCCCCAGGATGACGAGGTGGTCCTGCAGTGATTTTGGGGATATTTTGGGGATATTTTGGGGATATTTTGGGCTGTTTTGGGGTGCTGAACCCCATTTTTTCCCCAGGATGATGAGGTGGTCCTGCAGTGATTTTGGGGATATTTTGGGGCTGTTTTGGGGTGCTGAACCCCGTTTTTTCCCCAGGATGACGAGGTGGTCCTGCAGTGATTTTGGGGATATTTTGGGCTGTTTTGGGGCTGTTTTGGGGTGCTGAACCCCGTTTTTTCCCCAGGATGATGAGGTGGTCCTGCAGTGATTTTGGGGATATTTTGGGGTACTTTGGGGCTGTTTTGGGGTGCTGAACCCCGTTTTTTCCCCAGGATGACGAGGTGGTCCTGCAGTGATTTTGGGGATATTTTGGGGCTGTTTTGGGGCTGTTTTGGGGTGCTGAACCCCGTTTTTCCCCCAGGATGACGAGGTGGTCCTGCAGTGATTTTGGGGATATTTTGGGGCTGTTTTGGGGTGCTGAACCCCGTTTCCCCCAGGATGACGAGGTGGTCCTGCAGTGATTTTGGGGATATTTTGGGGATATTTTGGGGTGATTTTGGGGTGCTGAACCCCCTTTTCCCCCAGGATGACGAGGTGGTCCTGCAGTGATTTTGGGGATATTTTGGGCTGTTTTGGGGCTGTTTTGGGGTGCTGAACCCCGTTTTTTCCCCAGGATGACAAGGTGGTCCTGCAGTGATTTTGGGGATATTTTGGGCTGTTTTGGGGTGCTGAACCCCGTTTTTTCCCCAGGATGACAAGGTGGTCCTGCAGTGATTTTGGGGATATTTTGGGGTCCTTTGGGGCTGTTTTGGGGTGCTGAACCCCGTTTTTCCCCAGGATGACAAGGTGGTCCTGCAGTGATTTTGGGGATATTTTGGGCTGTTTTGGGGTGCTGAACCCCGTTTTTTCCCCAGGATGACAAGGTGGTCCTGCAGTGATTTTGGGGATATTTTGGGGTCCTTTGGGGCTGTTTTGGGGTGCTGAACCCCGTTTTTCCCCAGGATGACAAGGTGGTCCTGCAGTGATTTTGGGGATATTTTGGGCTGTTTTGGGGTGCTGAACCCCGTTTTTTCCCCAGGATGACAAGGTGGTCCTGCAGTGATTTTGGGGATATTTTGGGGTCCTTTGGGGCTGTTTTGGGGTGCTGAACCCCGTTTTTCCCAGGATGACGAGGTGGTCCTGCAGTGATTTTGGGGATATTTTGGGGTGTTTTGGGGCTGTTTTGGGGTGCTGAACCCCATTTATCCCCCCAGGATGACGAGGTGGTCCTGCAGTGATTTTGGGGATATTTTGGGGATATTTTGGGCTGTTTTGGGGTACTGAACCCCAATTTTTCCCCAGGATGACGAGGTGGTCCTGCAGTGATTTTGGGGATATTTTGGGGATATTTTGGGGTACTTTGGGGTGATTTTGGGGTGCTGAACCCCGTTTTTTCCCCAGGATGACGAGGTGGTCCTGCAGTGCACCACGACGCTGCTGAAGGAGCAGCTCAAGCTCTGCCTGTCGGTCGAGGGCTTTGGGAACCGCCTGTGCTCCCTGGAGCCCACCTCCAACGCACAGGTGAGACCCCTCCCCACCTTCGGGGGGACCCCCAAAATCCAGGGGAACCCCCAAAATCTGGGGGAGGCTGTGGGGACCCCCAGAGACCCCAAAATTTGGGGGATATTGGGGATCTGAGGGAGGATTTAGGGGCTGGTACAGCCCAAAGCCCGCCTTCAATACACAGGTGAGACCCCTCCCCACCTTTGGGGGCACCCCCAAAATACTTTTTTATAATAATTTGTTGTATCTTATATACAAGATATGTAATATTAATTTTTTCATATTACTATTTATTTTGAACTACAATTTTTACATTATTATATGTATTATTTTGCTATTTTAATATATAATATATAACATCAACATATATAGCATGTAGCATATATGATATATTACATGCAATGTATAATATATAATACATAATATGTAATATATAATATGTAATTAATATGTAATATATAATATATAATATATAATATATAATATATAATATATAATATATAATATATAATATATAATATATAATATATATTTATTAAAATAGTAAAATAACAGAGTAGTACTGTTACTTTGCTATTTTGATATATAATGTATGCTATATAAATAAATTGTTTTTTTTTAATATAGCAAAGATTATATTTTAGGTGTTTATATTGAATCTAAATATGTTAGTGTATGCACATAATATATTTATATTAAAAGTAACTTATTAGTAACTAGTAATAATAATAATTAATAACAAAGAACATACTAACAATGATAACTTAAAAATACAAAAAAAAATTTGAATCTGAACAGAAAACACTGCCTCAAACACTTCAAACCCAACCTTAACTCTTCAAAAAGAAACCAAATCCAACATTTAGGGGTCCCCCATGACCCCTGACCCCCAGAATGTCCCCCCTGAGCCCTGCCCCCATTTCTGTGCCCAGAATGTGCCCCCCGACCTGGCCGTGTGCTGCTTCGTGCTGGAGCAGTCGCTGTCGGTGCGGGCGCTGCAGGAGATGCTGGCCAACAGCTCCGACATCGGCAGCGAGGTGGGTCTGGGGGCAACAGAGGGGATTTGGGGGCACTAGAGGTGGGTCTGGGGGCCCAGGGGGAATATGGGCAGCAACAGAGGGGATTTGAGGGGCACTAGAGGTGGGTCTGGGGGCCCAGGGGGAATATGGGGGGCACTAGATGTGGTTTGGGGTCCTTAAGAGGGGATTTGGGGGTCCCATGGGGCACTGGAGGTGATGTGGGGTCCTTAAGAGGGGATTTGGGGGGCAACAGAGGTGGGTCTGGGGTCCCACAAGGAATTTGGGAGGAACTAGAGGGGATTTGGGGGGCAACAGGGGGGATTTGGGGGGCACTAGAGGTGGGTCTGGGGGCCCAGGGGGCATCTGGGGGGCAACAGAGGGGATTTGGGGGCACTAGAGGGGATTTGGGGGGCACTAGAGGTGGGTCTGGGGGCCCACAGGGGATTTGGGGGGCACTAGAGGGGATTTGGGGGGCACTAGAGATGGGTCTGGGGGCCCACGGGGGATTTGGGGGGCAACAGAGGGGATTTGGGGGGCAACAGAGGGGATTTGGGGGCACTAGATGTGGTTTGGGGAGCACTAGAGGGGATTTGGGGGGCACTAGAGGTGGGTCTGGGGGCCCAGAGGGGATTTGGGGGGCAACAGAGGGGATTTGGGGGGCACTAGAGGTGGGTCTGGGGGCCCACGGGGGATTTGGGGGACAACAGAGGGGATTTGGGGGGCACTAGATGTGGTTTGGGGAGCACTAGATGGGATTTGAGGGGCACTAGAGGTGGGTCTGGGGGCCCACAGGGGATCTGGGGACTCCCCAAGGGGATTTGGGGGGCAACAGAGGGGATTTGGGGGGCAACAGAGGTGGGTCTGGGGACCAGGGGGGATTGGGGAGCACTAGATGTGGTTTGGGGGGCACTAGAGGTGGGTCTGGGGGCCCAGGGGGGATTGGGGGGCAACAGAGGGGATTTGGGGGCACTAGAGGTGGATCTGGGGGGCACTAGAGGAGATTTGGGGGGCACTAGAGGTGGGTCTGGGGGCCCAGGGAGGATTTGGGGGGCAACAGAGGGGATTTGGGGGCACTAGAGGTGGGTCTGGGGGCCGAGGGGGGATCTGGGGGAAAACAGAGGGGATTTGGGGGGCACTAGAGGTGGGTCTGGGGGCCCACGGGGGATTTGGGGGGCACTAGATGTGGTTTGGGGGGCACTAGAGGGGATTTGGGGGGCACTAGAGGTGGGTCTGGGGGCCCACGGGCCATTTGGGGGGCACTAGAGGAGATTTGGGGGGCACTAGAGGTGGGTCTGGGGGCCCACAGGGGATCTGGGGACTCCCCAAGGGGATTTGGGGGGCACTAGAGGTGGGTCTGGGGGCCCACGGGGGATTTGGGGGGCACTAGAGGTGGTTTGGGGGGCACTAGAGGGGATTTGGGGGGCACTAGAGGTGGTTTGGGGGGCACTAGAGGTGATTTGGGGTCCTTAAGAGGGGATTTGGGGGTCCCATGGGGCACTGGAGGTGATGTGGGGTCCTTAAGAGGGGATTTGGGGGGCTCTAGAGGTGGGTCTGGGGTCCCACAGGGCATTTGGGGACACCCTGAAGGGATTTGGGGGCCACTAGAGGGGATTTGAGGAGCCCTCGAGGTGGGTCTGGGGTCCCACAGAGGATTTGGGGGGCCCTCGAGGTGGGTCTGGGGTCCCAAAGAGGATTTGGGGGCCACTAGAGAGAATTTGAGGGGTTCTCGAGGTGGGTCTGGGGTCCCACAGAGCATTTTGGGGGCACTAGAGATGGTTTGGGGTCCCTGAGAGGGGATTTGGGGGGGCTTTAGGACCCTTGGGGGTTGTCGGGTGGGATTTGGGGATCTTGGAGGGGTTTTGGGGACACCTGAGGGGGTCCTGGAAGAGGTTTTGGGGCCATTTTTGGGGATTTAGGATCCTGCAGATCCTGAAAATTCTGGGGTTCCTTGGGGAGTTTTTGGGGTAATTCTGGGGTTCCTTGGGGAGTTTTTGGGGTAATTCTGGGGTTCCTTGGGGAGTTTTTGGGGTAATTCTGGGGTTCTTTGAGCAGTTTTTGGGGTAATCCTGGGGTTCCTTGGGGAATTTTGGGGGTAATTCTGGGGTTCCTTGGGGAATTTTTGGGGTAATTCTGGGGCTCCTTGGGGAGTTTTTGGGGTAATTCTGGGGTTCCTTGAGCAGTTTTTGGGGTAATTCTGGGGTTTTTTGAGCAGTTTTTGGGGTAATTCTGGGGTTCTTTGAGGAATTTTTGGGGTAATTCTGGGGTTCCTTGGGGAGTTTTTGGGGTAATTCTGGGGTTCCTTGAGGAGTTTTTGGGGTAATTCTGGGGTTCCTTGGGGAGTTTTTGGGGTAATTCTGGGGTTCCTTGAGGAATTTTTGGGGGTAATTCTGGGGTTCCTTGGGGAATTTTTGGGGTAATTCTGGGGCTCCTTTAGCAGTTTTTGGGGTAATTCTGGGGTTCCTTGAGGAGTTTTTGGGGTAATTCTGGGGTTCCTTGAGGAGGTTGTTGGGGTAATTCTGGGGTTCCTTGAGCAGTTTTTGGGGTAATTCTGGGGTTCTTTGAGCAGTTTTTGGGGTAATTCTGGGGTTCCTTGGGGAGTTTTTGGGTAATTCTGGGGGTTTTTGAGCAGTTTTTGGGGTAATTCTGGGGTTCCTTGGGGAATTTTTGGGGTAATTCTGGGGTTCTTTGAGGAATTTTTGGCGTAATTCTGGGGTTTTTTGAGCAGTTTTTGGGGTAATTCTGGGGTTCCTTGGGGAGTTTTTGGGGTAATTCTGGGGTTCTTTGAGCAGTTTTTGGGGTAATTCTGGGGTTCTTTGAGCAGTTTTTGGGATAATTCTGGGGTTCTTTGAGGAGTTTTTGGGGTAATTCTGGGGCTCTTTGAGCAGTTTTTGGGTAATTCTGGGGTTCCTTGAGCAGTTTTTGGGGTAATTCTGGGGTTTCTTGAGCAGTTTTTGGGTAATTCTGGGGTTCTTTGAGCAGTTTTTGGGGTAATTCTGGGGTTCCTTGGGGAGTTTTTGGGGTAATTCTGGGGTTCCTTGAGCAATTTTTGGGGTAATTCTGGGGCTCCTTGAGGAGGTTTTGGGGTAATTCTGGGGTTCCTTGAGGAGTTTTTGGGGTAATTCTGGGGTTCCTTGAGGAGTTTTTGGGGTAATTCTGGGGTTTTTTGAGCAGTTTTTGGGGTAATTCTGGGGTTCTTTGAGCAGTTTTTGGGGTAATTCTGGGGCTCCTTGGGGAGTTTTTGGGTAATTCTGGGGTTCCTTGAGGAGTTTTTGGGGTAATTCTGGGGTTCCTTGAGCAGTTTTTGGGGTAATTCTGGGGTTCCTTGGGGAGTTTTTGGGGTAATTCTGGGGTTCCTTGAGCAGTTTTTGGGGTAATTCTGGGGTTCTTTGAGCAGTTTTTGGGGTAATTCTGGGGTTCCTTGGGGAATTTTTGGGGTAATTCTGGGGCTCCTTGAGCAGTTTTTGGGGTAATTCTGGGGTTCCTTGAGCAGATTTGGGGTAATTCTGGGGTTCCTTGGGGAATTTTTGGGGTAATTCTGGGGTTCTCTGAGGAGGTTTTGGGGTAATTCTGGGGTTCTTTGAGGAATTTTTGGGGTAATTCTGGGGCTCCTTTAGCAGTTTTTTGGGTAATTCTGGGGTTCCTTGAGCAGTTTTTGGGGTCCTTTTTGGGGTGGGGGTTTTGGGGGGTCCCTGCTGTTTTTGGGGGGGGTCTCAGCCCCTCCGTGACCCCCCCACTCTTCTCTCCCCCCGCCCACCCAGGGGGTCGATCTGGATAAGTGGGTAGGTGCCACTGTGGTGTGGTGACCCCAAATCCTCATCCTCGCCTTCATCACACCCCTCCTTCTCCTCCTCCTCCTCCTCCTCCTCCTCCTCCTCACCCACCCCCCAAATTTTGGGGGGCTCTGCCCAATCCCGCATGGAGCCAGGGGTCCGGGTGTGCCCCCTCCCCCCCCAAATCCCATCCATCCACAGCCCCCCAAATTCCGCATGGACCCCAAAGTGTGAGCGCGGGGGGGAGGAGCATGGGGGGACCCCAAAAAGGGGGGGGACCCCAAAAATGGGGATCCCCAAAAAGGGGGGGACCCCAAAAATGGGGATCCCCAAAAAGGGGAAACTCCAAAAAAGGGGGATCCCAAATTCCCCCATGAGCATGGGGGGACCCCAAAAAGGGGGGACCCCAAAAATGGGGATCCCCAAAAAGGGGGGGACCCCAAAAATGGGGATCCCCAATAAGGGGAAACTCCAAAAAAGGGAGACCCCAAAAAGGGGATCCCAAATCCCCTCATGAGCATGGGGAGACCCCAAAAAGGGGGGGACCCCAAAAAGGGGGATCCCAAATCCCCCATGAGCATGGGGAGACCCCCGAAAAGGGGATCTCAAGAAAGGGGGGGACCCCAAAAAGGGGAGACCCCAAAAAGGGGGATCCCAAATTCCCCCATGAACATGGGGAGACCCCAAAAAGGGGGGGATCCCAAAAAGGGGATCCCAAAAAATTGGGGTGCCAGATTTGGGGTGACCCCGAAATTTGGGATCCCAATTTGGGGTAACTCCAAAAAGGGGATCCCAAATCCACTCGAGGGGACCCCAAAAAGGATCCCAAATCCAGTGGGGATCCCAAAAAACTGGAGACCCAGACATGGGGTGACCCCAAAATTTGGGATCCCAACTTGGGGGAATCCTCAATATGGGAGTGACCCCGAAATTTGGGATCCCAGTTTTGGGGAATCCCTATAGGAGGGATCCCAAATCCATTGGGGATCCCAAAAAATCGGAGACCCAGAAATGGGGTGACCCCAAAATTTGGGATCCCAACTTGGGGGAAACCTCAATATGGGGGTGACCCCAAAATTTAGGGGAAACCTCAATATGGGGGTGACCCCAAAATTTAGGATCCCAATTTGGGGGTGACCCCAAAATTTAGGATCCCAATTTGGGGGAAACCTCAATATAAGAGGGGGCCCCCATAAAGGGAGACCTTCAATATTAAGGGGATCCCAAAAGTGGGACCCCCAAATTTGTGGGGATTTCAATGGGGTGACCCCAAAATTGGGGATCTTGATAAGGGGTGACCCCAATTGGGAGTGGGACCCTGAAATTGGGGACCCCAATGTCAGGGGAGTCCTCAATTTGGGGGGGATCTCACCATGAGGGGGACCCCGAAATGAGGGGGGGTCCGAGGCACAGTGCACCCCAAAACAAGGGGGGTGCAATGCACAGGAGACCCCAACACGGGGAGACCCCCAAATGGGGGGACCCCAAAACAAAGGGAGACCCCAAAACAAGGGGGGGACTCCAAAATAAGGGAGACACCCAAAATAATGAGGAGACCCCAAAACAAGGGGGAGGACCCCAAAACTAAGGGGAGACCCCAAAATGGAGGGACCCCAAAACAAGGGGGAGTCCCTAAAACAATGGAGGATCAATTCACAGGAGACCCCAACACGGGGGGACCCCAAAATGGGGAGACCCCAAAACAAGGGGGAGACCCCAAAACAAGGGGGCTGCAATGCACAGGAGACCCCAACACAGGGGGACCCCAAAATGGAGGGACCCCAAAACAAAGGGAGACCCCAAAACAAGGGGGGACTCCAAAATAAGGGAGAGACCCAAAATAATGGGGAGACCCCAAAACAAGGGGGAGGACCCCAAAACTAAGGGGAGACCCCAAAATGGAGGGACCCCAAAAAACAAGGGGGAGTCCCTAAAACAATGGAGGATCAATTCACAGGAGACCCCAACACGGGGGGACCCCAAAATGGGGAGACCCCAAAACAAGGGTGAGACCCCAAAACAAGGGGGCTGCAATGCACAGGAGACCCCAACACGGGGGGGACCCCAAAATGGGGAGACCCCAAAACAAGGGGGAGTCCCTAAAACAATGGAGGATCAATTCACAGGAGACCCCAACACGGGGGGACCCCAAAATGGGGAGACCCCAAAACAATGAGGCAGGGATGCACAAGGAGCTGTATCTGAAACACAGAGCCCACAGGGATTTTTTTGGGGGTTCAAGGGTTTTTTGGGGGGTCCAGGAGGCCTCAGGGGATTTTGGGGTCCCCTCCTTGACCCCCCCTGTGCCCCCCAAGTCCTCTCAGGGCGGGGGACACCGGACGCTGCTCTACGGCCACGCCATCCTGCTGAGGCACTCGCACAGCGGCATGGTGAGTCTGGGGGGCTCTGGGGGGTTTGGGGGGGGCCGTGAGGGTTTTGGGGTGCTCGGGGGGGGTTTTGGGGACCCCCAATAACCCCGTGTGTGTCCCCCACCCCACAGTACCTGTGCTGCCTGACCACGTCCCGCTCGGTCACCGACAAGCTGGCCTTCGACGTGGGGCTGCAGAAGGATGCGGCGGGTAAAGGGGGACCCCGAGGGGTTTTGGGGTTCGCCCAGGTGGGAGGGTTGGGTTTGGGGTGCTTTGGGGTTTTGGGGTGCTGATTTGGGGTGTTTTGGGGTGCTGATTTGGGGTGTTTTGGGGTTTTGGGGTGTTTTGGCGTTCTGATTTGGGGGGTTTTGGGTGCTGATTTGGGGTGTTTTGGGGTTCTGATTTGGGGTGTTTCGGGGTGCTGATTTGGGGTGCTTTGGGGTGCTGATTTGGGGTGTTTTGGGGTGTTTTGGGTGCTGATTTGGGGTGTTTTGGGGTGCTGATTTGGGGTGTTTTGGGGTGTTTTGGGTGCTGATTTGGGGTGTTTTGGCTGCTGATTTGGGTGCTGATTTTGGGTGTTTTGGGTGCTGATTTTGGGTGTTTTGGGTGCTGATTTGGGGTGTTTTGTGGTGTTTTGGGGTTCTGATTTGGGGGGTTTTGGGGTGCTGATTTGGGGTGTTTTGTGGTGTTTTGGGTGCTGTTTTGGGGTGTTTTGGGTGCTGATTTGGGGTGCTGATTCGGGGTGTTTTGGGTGCTGATTTTGGGTGCTGATTTGGGGTGCTGATTTGGGGTGTTTTGGGTGCTGATTTGGGGTGTTTTGTGGTGTTTTGGGGTGGTGTTTTGGGGTGCTGATTTGGGGTGTTTTGGGTGCTGATTTGGGGTGTTTTGGGGTGTTTTGGGTGCTGATTTGGGGTGCTGATTTGGGGTGTTTTGGGTGCTGATTTGGGGTGTTTTGGGTGTTTTGGGTGCTGATTTGGGGTGTTTTGGGGTGTTTTGGGTGCTGATTTGGGGTTTTTTAGGGTGCTGATTTGGGTGCTGATTTAGGGTGCTGATTTGGGGTGTTTTGGGGTGTTTTGGGTGCTGATTTGGGGTGCCCCCCAGGTGAGGCGTGCTGGTGGACGATGCACCCGGCGTCCAAACAGCGCTCGGAGGGGGAGAAGGTTCGGGTGGGAGACGACCTGATCCTGGTCAGCGTGTCCTCAGAGAGATACCTGGTGAGAGGGGACACCTGGGGACACCTGGGGACACCTGGGGACACCTGGGGACATGAGGGGACACCTGGGGACATGGGGGGACACAGGGACATGGGAACACAGGGATCCCCCTACACCCTGACCTGATCCTGGTCAGCGTGTCCTCGGAGAGATACCTGGTGAGAGGGGACACCTGGGGACACCTGGGGACACCTGGGGACATGAGGGGACACCTGGGGACATGGGGACACCTGGGGACACCTGGGGACATGGGGGGACACAGGGATATGGGGACACGGGGATCCCCCCACACCCTGACCTGATCCTGGTCAGTGTGTCCTCGGAGAGATACCTGGTGAGAGGGCACACCTGGGGGGGCACCTGGGGACACCTGGGGACATGAGGGGACACCTGGGGACGGGGGGGGGGAACACGGGGACATGGGGACACAGGGATCCCCCCACACCCTGACCTGATCCTGGTCAGCGTGTCCTCGGAGAGATACCTGGTGAGAGGGGACACCTGGTGAGAGGGGACACCTGGGGACAGGGGGGGACATGGGGGGACATGGGGACATGAGGGGACACCTGGGGACACCTGGGGACATGAGAGGATATGAGAGGACATGGGGGAACACGGGGACATGGGGACACAGGGATCCTCCCACACCCTGACCTGATCCTGGTCAGCGTGTCCTCGGAGAGATACCTGGTGAGAGGGCACACCTGGGACACCTGGGGACATGGGGACACCTGGGGGCACCTGGGGACACCTGGGGACGTGGGGACACCTGGGACACCTGGGGACACCTGGGGACATGGGGGGACATGGGGACATGGGGATCCCCCCACACCCTGACCTGATCCTGGTCAGCGTGTCCTCGGAGAGATACCTGGTGAGAGGGGACACCTGGGGACATGGGGACACCTGGGGACACCTGGGGACGTGGGGACACCTGGGACACCTGGGGACATGAGGGGACACCTGGGGACATGGGGGGACACGGGGACATGGGAACACGGGGATCCCCCCACACCCCGACCTGATCCTGGTCAGTGTGTCCTCGGAGAGATACCTGGTGAGAGGGGACACCTGGGGGGGCACCTGGGGACACCTGGGGACAGGGGGGGACATGAGGGGACACCTGGGGATGGGGGGGGACATGAGGGGACACCTGGGGACACAGAGGGATGGGGGGACACAGGAATCTCCTGTCCTGATCCTGGTCAGTGTGTCCTTGGAGAGATACCTGGTGAGAGGGGACACCTGGGGACACGTGGGGACATGGGGACATGAGAGGACACCTGGGGACACCTGGGGACATGGGGGGACAGGGGGGAACATGGGGGGACACAGGAATCTCCTGACCTGATCCTGATGAGCGTGTCCTTGGAGAGATACCTGGTGAGAGGGGACACCTGGGGACATGGGGGGACATGAGGGGACACAGGGACATGGGGGTGGGGACACAGGGATCCCCTGACCTGATCCTGATGAGCGTGTCCTCGGAGAGATACCTGGTGAGAGGGGACACCTGGGACACCTGGGGACACCTGGGACACCTGGGGACATGAGGGGACACCTGGGGACACAGAGGGATGGGAGGGACACAGGAATCTCCTGTCCTGATCCTGGTCAGTGTGTCCTCGGAGAGATACCTGGTGAGAGGGGACACCTGGGGACATGGGGGGACATGTGGGGACACAGGGACACGGGGGGGGGACACAGGGACATGGGGACACGGGGGGACACAGGGATCCCCTGACCTGATCCTGAGGAGCGTGTCCTTGGAGAGATACCTGGTGAGAGGGGACACCTGGGACACCTGGGGACAGGGGGGGAACATGAGGGGACACCTGGGGACACAGAGGGATGGGAGGGACACAGGAATCTCCTGTCCTGATCCTGGTCAGTGTGTCCTTGGAGAGATACCTGGTGAGAGGGGACACCTGGGGACATGGGGGGACACCTGGGGACATGAGGGGACACCTGGGGACATGGGGGGACATGTGGGGACACAGGGACATGGGGGGAGGACACAGGGACATGGGGGGGGGGGACACAGGGATCCCCTGACCTGATCCCGATGAGCGTGTCCTTGGAGAGATACCTGGTGAGAGGGGACACCTGGGGACACCTGGGGACATGGGGACATGAGAGGACACCTGGGGACACCTGGGGACATAGGGGGACAGGGGGAACACGGGGGGACACAGGAATCTCCTGACCTGATCCTGGTGAACGTGTCCTCGGAGAGATACCTGGTGAGAGGGGACACCTGGGGACATGGGGGGACATGTGGGGACACAGGGACATGGGGGGGGGACACAGGGATCCCCTGACCTGATCCTGATGAGCGTGTCCTTGGAGAGATACCTGGTGAGAGGGGACACCTGGGGACACCTGGGGACATGGGGGGACAGGGGGAACACGGGGGGACACAGGAATCTCCTGACCTGATCCTGGTGAGCGTGTCCTCGGAGAGATACCTGGTGAGAGGGGACACCTGGGGACATGGGGACACCTGGGACACCTGGGGACATGGGGGGACACCTGGGACACCTGGGGACACCAAGGGACACGTGTCCCACCCGTGTCACACACCCGTGTCCCCACGTGTCCCAGCACCTCTCCACGGCCTCGGGGGAGCTGCAGGTGGACGCCTCCTTCATGCAGACCCTGTGGAACATGAACCCCATCTGCTCGGGCTCTGAGGAAGGTGACACCTGAGACACCCCAAATTTGGCTGGGTGGGGGGGGATCCTTTGGGGTGTCCCCACCACCCTGACCCCCCCAAAATGTCCCCAAAATGTCCCCTCAGGGTTTGTCACCGGCGGCCACGTCCTGCGCCTGTTCCACGGCCACATGGACGAGTGCCTGACGCCCACGGCCCCCGAGCAGGGCGAGGAGCGCAGGTGGGGCTGTCCCCAGTTTGTCCCCAAATTTGGGTTGGGGAGGGGTCCCCAACTGGCTGTGACCCCCCCCACTTTGTCCCCAACTTGCTGTGACCCCCCTTTGTCACCTCCCAGCAGCGTTGTCAACTACGAGGGTGGCGCCGTGTGCGCCCACGCCCGGTCCCTGTGGCGCCTGGAGCCCCTGCGCATCAGGTAGGGGACACCAGAGGGACACGGGGGTGTCACCCACCCCCAGGGACACTGGGGACACTCTCTGGGGTCTCCCCAGGGGGGTGTTTGGGGTCCTGGAGTGTCCCCAAGATGTGTCGCTGTGTCCACGGTGTCCTGTCCTGGTGTCACCTGTCAGCATCTGCTTGTGTCGCTGTGACACATCTGGATGTCCTCAGTTTGTGTCCCCTGTGTCCCCTCATGTCCCCATGACCCATCCCTGTGTCCCCCCCATGTCCTCATGTTCTCATCCCTGTGTCCCCTGTGTCACCCATGTCCCTGTGGCACTTCTTTGTGTCCCCTGTGTCACCCCTTGTCCCATGACTCATCCCCGTGTCCCTTGTGTCCCCTCATGTCCCCATGACCCATCCCTGTGTCACCCCCATGTCCTTGTGACACATCTTGGATGTCCCCATGACCCATCCCTGTGTCCCCCCCATGTCCTCATGTCCCCATCCCGGTGTCCCCTGTGTCACCTCATGTCCCCATGACCCATCCCTGTGTCACCCCATGTCCCCATGACCCATCCCCGTGTCCCCTGTGTCCCCTCATGTCCCCATGACCCATCCCTGTGTCCTTCCATGTCCCCATGACCCATCCCTGTGTCCCCCCATGTCCTCATGTTCTCATCCCTGTGTCCCCTGTGTCACCCCATGTCCCCTGTGGCACTTCTTTGTGTCCTCACCGTGTGTCCCCTGTGTCACCCCATGTCCCCATGACTCATCCCCATGTCCCCTGTGTCCTTCCATGTCCCCATGACCCATTCCTGTGTCCCCTGTGTCCTTCCATGTCCTTGTGGTCCCGTCCCCATGACCCATCCCCCTTGTCCCCCTGTGTCTCCCTCATGTCCCCATGACCCATCCCGTGTCCCTTGTGTCCCCTCATGTCCCATGACCATCCCTGTGTCACCCCATGTCCCTGTGACACATCTGGATGTCCCCATGACCCATCCCTGTGTCCCCCCCATGTCCTCATGTCCCCATCCCGGTGTCCCCTGTGTCACCTCATGTCCCTGTGACACATCTGGATGTCCTCAGCCTGTGTCCCCTGTGTCACCCCATGTCCCCATGACCCATCCCCATGTCCCTGTGGCACTTCTTTGTGTCTTCACCGTGTGTCCCCTGTGTCACCCCATGTCCCTGTGACACATCTGCATGTCCTCACTGTGTGTCCCCTGTGTCACCCCATGTCTCCATGACCTCTCTCCCCATGTCCCCTGTGTCCCCCCATGTCCCCATGACCCATTCCCATGTCCCCTGTGTCACCTCATGTCCTTGTGCTCCGTCCCATGGACCCATCCCCTGTGTCCCCTCATGTCCCATGACCCATCCCTGTGTCCCTCCATGTCCTCATGACCCATCCCCTTGTCCCCTGTGTCTCCCTCGTGTCCCCATGACCCATCCCTGTGTCACCCCATGTCCCTGTTACACATCTGGATGTCCCCATGACCCATCCCTGTGTCCCCCCCATGTCCTCATGTCCCCATCCCGGTGTCCCCTGTGTCACCTCATGTCCCTGTGACACATCTGGATGTCCTCACTGTGTGTCCCCTGTGTCACCCCATGTCCTCATGTCCCCCATCCCGGTGTCCCCTGTGTCACCTCATGTCCCTGTGACACATCTGGATGTCCTCAGCCTGTGTCCCCTGTGTCACCCCATGTCCCCATGACCCATCCCCGTGTCCCCTGTGTCACCTCATGTCCTTGTGCTCCCGTCCCCATGACCCATCCCAGTGTCCCCACGACCCATCCCCGTGTCCACCCCCCTGGTGACACCAGTGTCCCCTCCCTGTGTCCCCCCAGCTGGAGCGGGAGCCACCTGCGTTGGGGACAGCCCTTCCGCCTGCGCCACGTCACCACCGGCCGCTACCTGGCGCTGACCGAGGCCACCGGGCTGGCCATGGTGGAGGCCACGGCGGCCAACACGCGCGTGGCCACCTTCTGCTTCCGGGCCTCCAAGGTGGGAGTGTCCCCTCAGTGTCCCCTCAGTGTCCCCATCCCTGTCCTTGTCCCCAACACGCGCGTGGCCACCTTCTGCTTCCGGGCCTCCAAGGTGGGAGTGTCCCCTCAGTGTCCCCTCAGTGTCCCCTCAGTGTCCCCATCCCTGTCCTTGTCCCCAACACGCGCGTGGCCACCTTCTGCTTCCGGGCCTCCAAGGTGGGGGTGTCCCCTTGGTGTCCCCATCCCTGTCCTTGTCCCCAACCTGCTCCTGGACCCTGTCCCCATCACTGTCCCATCCCTGTCTCCAACACGCGCGTGGCCACCTTCTGCTTCTGGGCCTGCAAGGTGGGAGTGTCCCCTCAATGTGTCCCCAACTTGCTCCTGGTCCCTGACCTGGTTCCTGTCCCTAGGAATGTCCCCATGATGTCCCCAACCCTCTCCTGGTCCCCATCCTGACCCTGTCCTGGTCCCTGTGGCCACCCCCAGCTGTCCCCAACCTTGTCCTGGTCCCCATCCTGTCCCTGTGAGTGTCCCCATCCTGTCCTCATCCTGTCCCTGTGAGTGTCCCCATGATGTCCCCATCCTGACCCTGTGAATGTCCCCATCCTGTCCCCATCCTGACCCTGTCCTATCCCCATCCTGTCCCCATCCTGTCCCTGTCCTGTCCCCCATGATGTCCCCATCCTGTCCCCACCCTGACCCTGTCCTGTCCCCATCCTGTCCCCATCCTGTCCCCACCCTGACCCTGTCCCTGTGAATGTCCCCATCCTGTCCCCATCCTGTCCCTGTGAGTGTCCCCATCCTGTCCCCATCCTGACCCTGTCCTGTCCCCATGATGTCCCCACCCTGTCCCCCCCCTGCCCCTGCTGACCCCTGTGTGCCCCCGCCCCGCAGGAGAAGCTGGAGACGCCCCCCAAGCGGGACATCGAGGGCATGGGGCCCCCCGAGATCAAGTACGGGGAGTCGCTGTGCTTCCTGCAGCACAGCAGCAGCGGCCTCTGGGTCACCTACGCTGCCCCCGACCCCAAGGCCCTGCGCCTTGGGCTGCTCAAGAGGAAGGTGGGACCCCAAAACAACCGGGGAGACCCCAAAATCACCTCTGAGGGGGGGTTTGGGGGGAGTTCACGGGGGATTTAGGGAAGATTTTGGGGATCTTGAGAGCTCCAGCGGCCTCTGGGTCACCTACGCTGCTCCTGACCCCAAGGCCCTGCGCCTCAGGCTGCTCAAGAGGAAGGTGGGACCCCAGAATCACCGAGGGGACCCCCAAAATTACCTCTGAGGGGGCTTTGGGGGGAATTTTGGGGAGTTTTGGGGGGTTTTGAGAGCTCCAGCGGCCTCTGGGTCACCTACGCCACCCCCCGACCCCAAGGCCCTGCGCCTCGGGCTGCTCAAGAGGAAGGTGGGACCCCAGAATCACCGGGGGGACCCCAAAATCACCTCTGAGGAGGTTTGAGGGGAGTTCATGGGGATTTTAGGGGAGATTTTGGGGATCTTGAGAGCTCCAGCACCCTCTGGGTCACCTTCGCCGTCCCTGACCCCAAGGCCCTGCGCCTCGGGCTGCTCAAGAGGAAGGTGGGACCCCAGAATCACCGGGGGGACCCCAAAATTACCTGGGGGGATCCCAAAATCACCTCTGGGGGGAGTTTGGGGGGAGTTCATGGGGGTTTTAGGGGAGATTTTGGGGATCTTGAGAGCTCCAGTGGCCTCTGGGTCACCTTCGCTGCTCCTGACCCCAAGGCCCTGCGCCTTGGGCTGCTCAAGAGGAAGGTGGGACCCCAAAATCACCGGGGGGGACCCCAAAATGTGCTGGCGTGGCTCTGGGGGGAGTTTGGGGCAGTTTTAGGGGGTCTTGAATAAAGCTCCATGAGGCACTGAGCCTGGGTCTAGGTGGGCTTTGAGGTGTCTTTGGAGGAGTGTTTGGGGTCTTTGGGGTTTAGGAGGATCTTTGGGGTCCCCAAAATCACGTCTGAGGGGGTTTTGGGGCGAGTTTGGGGGAGTTTTGGGGGGTTTTGGGGCTCTGGGTCACCTACGCTGCCCCCGACCCAAGGCCCTGCGCCTCGGGCTGCTCAAGAGGAAGGTGGGTTTGGGGGGGTCTCTGTGGGTTTGGGGGGGTTCCCTGTGAGTTTGGGGGGTTCTCTGTGGATTCAGGGGGTTCCCTGCAAGTTTGGGGGGCTCTCTGTGGGTTCAGGGGGGTGTCTCTGTGTTTTGGGGGACCCCTGTGACCCCCGTTTGCCCCCCAGGCCATCCTGCACCAGGAGGGGCGCATGGATGACGTGCTGGGGTCTCTGTGGGTTTGGGGGATTCTCTGTGGGTTTGGGGGGTTCTGTGTGGATTCAGGGGGCTCTCTGTGGGTTCAGGGGGGTCTGTGAGGTTTGGGGGACCCCTGTGACCCCCCCGTTTGCCCCCCCAGGCCATCCTGCACCAGGAGGGGCACATGGACGATGCTCTGACCCTGAGCCGCTCCCAGCGCCAGGAGTCGCAGGCGGCTCGGATGGTCTTCAGCACCACGGGGCTCTACGGGGCCTTCATCAGGTCTGGGGGGGTCCTGGGGGTCCCTGGGGTGTCCTGGGGATCCCTGGGGGGGGGTCAGAACCTCCTGGGAGGGTTCTGGGGGTGTCAGAACCTCCTGGGGTGTCAGAAACACCTGGGGGTTCCTGGGGGTCCTGTGGATGGTCTTCAGCACCACGGGGCTCTATGGGGCCTTCATCAGGTCTGGGGGGGTCCCTGGGGTGTCCTGAGGGGTCCTGGAGGGGGGGTCAGAACTTTCTGGAAGGTCCTGTGGAACCCTGGGGGGTGTCAGAACCTTCTGGAGGAGCCATGGGGATATGCAGGGTGGTCTAGGGCAGTTTTGGGGGCATTTTTAGGGTGGTCCTGATGTTCTGACCCCCTGTCCCATCCCCAGGAGCCTGGACAGCCACCAGGGCCACCCGAGGGGGTCTCAGGGTGATCCTGGAAGTTTTGGGGGCGTTTTTAGGTTGATCCTGGTATTCTGTGCCCCCCCCAGGAGCCTGGACAGCCACCAGGGCTGCCCCCGGGGGTCTCAGGGTGGTCCTGGGCAGTTTTGGGGGCGTTTTTAGGGTGATTCTGATATTCTGTCCCCGTCCCCAGGAGCCTGGAGAGCCTCCAGGGCTGCCCCCGGGGGGTCTCAGGGTGGTCCTGGGGTGGTTTTTTAGGGTGGTCCCGATGTTCTGACCCCCCTGTCCCCCCCCAGGAGCCTGGACAGCCTCCAGGGCCGCCCGCGGGGGTCTCAGGGGGATCCTGGGCAGTTTTGGGGGCGTTTTTAGGATGTTCTGACCCCCTTTCCCATCCCCAGGAGCCTGGACAGCCTCCAGGGCCACCCGCGGGGGTCTCAGGGGGATCCTGGGCAGTTTTGGGGGCGGTTTTAGGGTGATTCTGATATTCTGTCCCCCCACCAGGAGCCTGGAGAAGCCTCCAGGGCCGCCCGCGGGGGTCTCAGGGTGGGTCCTGGGCAGTTTTGGGGGCATTTTTAGGGTGGTCCCGATGTTCTGACCCCCCTTTCCCCCCCCCCAGGAGCCTGGACAGCCTCCAGGGCCGCCCCCGGGGGTCTCAGGGTGGTCCTGGGGTGGTTTTTAGGGTGGTCCCGATGTTCTGACCCCCTTTCCCCCCTCAGGAGCCTGGACAGCCTCCAGGGCCGCCCCCGGGGGTCGCCGCCGCCCCCCCTGCCCATCGCGGGCGTGATCCTGAGCCTGCGGGACCTGATCGGGTACCTGGAGCCGCCGCCGCCCGAGCTGCGGCACGAGCAGCGCCAGGGCCGCCTGAGGGCGCTGCGGGCCCGCCAGAGCCTCTTCCAGCAGGAGGTGAGACCCCCGAGACCCCTCCCCAGATTTGGGACAGGTTAAACTGGGGGCTAGAGGGTTAAAGTCGGGGTTAGAGGGGTTAAAGTCGGGGTTAGAGGGGTTAATTTGGGGTTAAACTCGGGGTTAGAGGATTAAACCTGAGCCCCAGGGGGCATCGCCAGAGCCTCTTCCAGCAGGAGGTGAGACCCCTCCCCAAATCCGGGAGGGGTTAATTTGGGGTTAAACTCGGGGTTCATTTGGGTTAAACTCGGGGTTAATTTGAGGTTAAACTCGGGGTTAGAGGGGTTAATTTGGGGTTAAACTCGGGGTTAATTTGAGGTTAAACTCGGGGTTAGAGGGGTTAATTTGGGGTTAAAGAGTTAAAACTCAGGGGGATTTTGGGGACATTGCCAGCTCCAGGTGATCCGGGGCCTCTTCGGGGTCTCAGTTTGGGGGTCGCAGGATGTTGGGGGGGCTCCCAGGGTGGGGGTCGCAGTTTGGGGGTCCCACGGGGGGGTTTCACAGCCCCCTCCCTGGCCCACAGGGGATGCTGACCCTGGTCCCAGTTTGGGGGTTCCAGTTTGGGGCTCTCAGTTTGTGGGCCCCAGTTTGGGGCTCCCAGGATGCTGGTGGTTCCTCAGGGTTCTTGGGGGGCTCCCACGGTGGCAGTCCCAGTTTGGGGGTCCCGGGGGGGGTCTGGGGGGTTCCCAGGGTGGCTGTCCCAGTTTGGGGGTCCCAGGGGGGGTCTGACGCCCCCTCCCCACCTCAGGGGATGCTGATGCTGGTGCCAGTTTGGGGGTTCCAGTTTGGGGGTCTCAGTTTGTGGGCCCCAGTTTGGGGCTCCCAGGATGCTGGGGGTGCCTCAGGGTTTTTGGGGGGATCTAAGGGTTGGTGCCCCAGTTTGGGGGTCCTGGGAGGGTTTCACAGCCCCCTCCCCACCTCAGGGGATGCTGACCCTGGTGCCAGTTTGGGGCTCTCAGTTTGGGGGTCCCAATTTGGGGCTCCCAGGATGCTGGTGGTGCCTCAGGGTTCTTGGTGGGATCTAAGGGTTGGTGTCCCAGTTTGGGGGTCCCGGGGGGGTCTGGGGGGATCTAAGGGTTGGTGCCCCAGTTTGGGGGTCCCGGGGGGGTCTCACAGCCCCCTCCCCACCTGCAGGGAATGCTGACCCTGGTCCCAGTTTGGGGCTCCCTGGATGGTGGGGGTTCCTCAGGGTTCTTGGGGGGCTCCCAGGGTGGCTGTCCCAGTTTGGGGGTCCCAGGGGGGGTCTGGGGGGTTCCCAGGGTGGCTGTCCCAGTTTGGGGGTCCCAGGGAGGGTCTGACGCCCCCTCCCCACCTCAGGGGATGCTGATGCTGGTGCCAGTTTGGGGGTTCCAGTTTGGGGGTCTCAGTTTGTGGGCCCCAGTTTGGGGCTCCCAGGATGCTGGGGGTGCCTCAGGGTTCTTGGGGGGATCTAAGGGTTGGTGCCCCAGTTTGGGGGTCCTGGGGGGGTCTCACAGCCCCCTCCCCACCTCAGGGGATGCTGACGCTGGTGCTGAGCTGCATCGACCGCCTGAGCGCCTACAGCACGGCGGCGCAGTTCGGGGAGGCCGCGGGCGAGGAGGCGGCGGCGGCCTGGAAGGAGATCGTGAACCTGCTCTACGAGCTGCTGGGTGCGCTGATGTGGGGCAGTTATGGGGGTTATGGAGGTTATGGGGCAGAGCAGGTGGCATCAGCCTGGAAGGAGATCGTGAACCTGCTCTACGAGCTGCTGGGTGCGCCTGGGGCGGATGTGGGGCAGATACGGGGTTATGGGGCAGATATGGGGGGCTGTGGGGCAGATATGGGGGTTATGGGGCAGATATGGGGGTTATGGGGCAGAGGAGGCGGTGCGAGCCTGGAAGGAGATCGTGAACCTGCTCTACGAGCTGCTGGGTGCGCCTGGGGCGGATGTGGGGCAGTTATGGGGGGCTGTGGGGCAGATATGGGGGGCTGTGGGGCAGATATGGGGGGTTATGGGGCAGATATGGGGGGTTATGGGGCAGTTATGGGGGGTTATGGGGCAGATATGGGGGGTTATGGAGGTTATGGGGCAGTTATGGGGCAGTTATGGGGGGCTATGGGGCAGAGCAGGTAGCATCAGCCTGGAAGGAGATCGTGAACCTGCTCTACGAGCTGCTGGGTGCACCTGGGGGCAGATACGGGGTTATGGGGCAGATGTGGGGGACTATGGGGCAGTTGTGGGGGGTTATGGGGCAGTTATGGGGGTTATGGGGCAGACGTGGGTTCCATGGGGCAGATGTGGGTGCCATGGGGCAGATGTCAGTGTTATGGGGCAGATGTGGGTGCCATGGGGCAGATGTGGGTGCCATGGAGCAGATGTCAATGCCATGGGGCAGATGTGGGTGCTATGGGGCAGATGTCAATGCCATGGGGCAGATGTGGGTGCTATGGGGCAGCTATCAGTGCAATGGGGCAGATGTCAGTGCCATGGGGCAGATGTGGGTTCCATGGGGCAGATATCGGTGCCATGGGGCAGATGTGGGTGCCATGGGGCAGATGTCAGTGCAATGGGGCAGATGTCAGTGCTATGGGGCAGATGTGGGTGCTATGGGGCAGATGTGGGTGCCATGGGGCAGATGTCGGTGCTATGGGGCAGATGTGGGTGCCATGGGGCAGATGTGGGTGCCATGGGGCAGATGTCAGTGCCATGGGGCAGATGTGGGTGCCATGGGGCAGATGTCAGTGCTATGGGGCAGATGTGGGTGCCATGGGGCAGACGTGGGTGCCGTGGGGCAGATGTGGGTTCTGTGGGGCAGATGTCAGTGCTATGGGGCAGATGTGGGTGCCATGGGGCAGATGTGGGTGCTGTGGGGCAGATGTGGGTTCCGTGGGGCAGATGTGCGTTCCATGGGGCAGATGTCAGTGCCATGGGGCAGACGTGGGTGCTATGGGGCAGACGTGGGTGCTATGGGGCAGACGTGGGTGCCATGGGGCAGATGTCAGTGCTGTGGGGCAGATGTGGGTTCTGTGGGGCAGATGTCAGTGCTATGGGGCAGATGTGGGTGCTGTGGGGCAGATGTGGGTGCTGTGGGGCAGATGTAGGTGCCATGGGGCAGATGTGGGTTCCATGGGGCAGACGTGGATGCTGTGGGGCAGATGTGGGTTCCATGGGGCAGATGTCAGTGCTATGGGGCAGACGTGGGTGCTGTGGGGCAGATGTGGGTGCCATGGGGCAGATGTCAATGCCATGGAGCAGATGTCAGTGCAATGGGGCAAATGTCAGTGCAATGGGGCAGATGTCAGTGCAATGGGGCAAATGTCAGTGCTATGGGGCAGATGTCAGTGCTATGGGGCAGATGTGGGTGCCATGGGGCAGATGTCAGTGCTGTGGGGCAGATGTCAATGCCATGGGGCAGACGTGGGTGCCGTGGGGCAGATGTGGGTTCCATGGGGCAGATGTCAGTGCAGTGGGGCAGATGTCAGTGCCATGGGGCAGATGTCAATGCCATGGGGCAGACGTGGGTGCCATGGGGCAGATGTGGATGCCATGGGGCAGATGTCAGTGTTATGGGGCAGATGTCGGTGCCATGGGGCAGATGTGGGTGCCATGGGGCAGATGTGGGTGCCATGGGGCAGATGTGGATGCCATGGGGCAGATATCGGTGCCATGGGGCAGATGTCAATGCCATGGGGCAGACGTGGGTTCTGTGGGGCAGATGTCAGTGCCGTGGGGCAGATGTGGGTTCTGTGGGGCAGATGTCAGTGCCGTGGGGCAGATGTGGGTTCCGTGGGGCAGATATCGGTGCCATGGGGCAGCGCTGACCGCTGCCCCCCTGCCCGTGCCCCCCAGCGTCGCTGATCCGGGGGAACCGAGCCAACTGCGCGCTCTTCTCCACCAACCTGGACTGGCTGGTCAGCAAACTGGACAGGCTGGAGGCCTCCTCGGGTCAGTGCGGGGCTGGGGGCTCTCTCTGGGGCTGGGATCCCTCTGGTGGGTCTGGGGTCTCATCTCCCCTTGGGTCTGGGGTCCCTCCTATGAGTCTGGGTTCTCTGGTGTTTGTGACCCCACTGTGTTGCCCCCTGCCCAGGCATCCTGGAGGTTCTGTACTGGGGTCTCTCCCATGGGTCTGGGGTCTCACCCCACTGTTGGTCTGGGGTCTCTCCCCGTGTGTGACCCCTGTCCGTGCCCCCTGCCCAGGCATCCTGGAGGTTCTGTACTGGGGTCCCCCCCATGGCTGTGACCCCGCTGTGGGTCTGGGGTCCCTCCCATGGTTCTGGCGTCTCTCCTGTGGGTCTGGCCCTTCTCCAATGGGTCTGGGGTCCCTCCCATGGTTCTGGCGTCTCTCCTGTGGGTCTGGCCCTTCTCCAATGGGTCTGGGGTCCCTCCCATGGTTCTGGGGTCTCTCCCATGGGTCTGGGGTCTCTCCCGTGGGTCTGGGGTCTCTCCCCCTGTCTGACCCCTGTCTGTGCCCCTGCCCAGGCATCCTGGAGGTTCTGTACTGGGGTCTCTCCCGTGGGTCTGGGGTCTCTCCCATGGTTCTGGAGTCTCTCCCATGGGTCTGGGGTCTCTCCCGTGGGTCTGGGGTCTCTCCCCACAGTGGGTCTGGGGTCTCTCCCCGTGTCTGACCCCTCTCTGTGCCCCCTCCCCAGGCATCCTGGAGGTTCTGTACTGGGGTCTCTCCCATGGGTCTGGGGTCTCTCTCCCTGTCTGACCCCTGTCTGTGCCCCCTGCCCAGGCATCCTGGAGGTTCTGTACTGGGGTCTCTCCCATGGGTTTGGGGTCTCTCCCGTGGGTCTGGGGTCTCTCCCCGTGTCTGACCCCTGTCCGTGCCCCCTGCCCAGGCATCCTGGAGGTTCTGTACTGGGGTCCCTCCCATGGGTCTGGGGTCTCTCCTGTGGGTCTGGGGTCTCTCTCCCCATGTGTGACCCCTGTCCGTGCCCCCTGCCCAGGCATCCTGGAGATTCTGTACTGCGGTCCCTCCCATGGGTCTGGGGTCTCTCCTGTGGGTCTGGGGTCCCTCCCATGGGTCTGGGGTCTCCCCATGAGTGTGGCCGTGCTGTGGGTCTGGGGTCTCACCCCACAGTGGGTCTGGGGTCTCTCCCGTGGGTCTGGGGTCTCTCCCCGTGTCTGACCCCTGTCTGTGCCCCCTGCCCAGGCATCCTGGAGGTTCTGTACTGGGGTCCCCCCCATGGCTGTGACCCCGCTGTGGGTCTGGGGTCCCTCCCATGGTTCTGGGGTCTCTCCCGTGGGTCTGGGGTCTCACCCCACAGTGGGTCTGGGGTCTCTCCCCGTGTGTGACCCCTGTCCGTGCCCCCTGCCCAGGCATCCTGGAGGTTCTGTACTGGGGTCTCACCTCACTGTGGGTCTGGGGTCCCTCCCATGGGTCTGGGGTCTCACCCCACTGTTGGTCTGGGGTCTCTCCCCGTGTGTGACCCCTGTCTGTGCCCCCTGCCCAGGCATCCTGGAGGTTCTGTACTGGGGTCTCACCCCACAGTGGGTCTGGGGTCTCACCCCACAGTGGGTCTGGGGTCTCTCCCCGTGTCTGACCCCTGTCCGTGCCCCCTGCCCAGGCATCCTGGAGGTTCTGTACTGGGGTCTCTCCCGTGGGTCTGGGGTCTCCCTGGTTGGTCTGGGGTCTCTCCCATGGGTCTGGGGTCTCTCCCCACAGTGGGTCTGGGGTCTCTCCCCCTATCTGACCGCTCTCTGTGCCCCTGCCCAGGCATCCTGGAGGTTCTGTACTGGAGTCTCTCCCATGGGTCTGGGGTCTCTCCATGAGTGTGACCGTGCTGTGGGTCTGGGGTCTCACCCCACAGTGGGTCTGGGGTCTCTCTCCCTGTCTGACCCCTGTCCGTGCCCCCTGCCCAGGCATCCTGGAGGTTCTGTACTGGGGTCTCTCCCGTGGGTCTGGGGTCTCTCCCCACAGTGGGTCTGGGGTCTCTCTCCCTGTCTGACCGCTGTCCGTGCCCCCTGCCCAGGCATCCTGGAGGTTCTGTACTGCGTGCTGATCGAGAGCCCCGAGGTGCTGAACATCATCCAGGAGAATCACATCAAATCCATCATCAGCCTGCTGGACAAGCACGGCCGCAACCACAAGGTGAGTGAGGGTGCCAGGTGTGCCAATGGGTGTGCCAGGTGTGCCCAGGTGTGTGCCAGGTGCGTGCCCAGGTGTGCCAGGTGTGTGCCCAGGTGTGTGCCAGGTGTGCTCAGGTGTGTGCCAATAGGTGTGCCGTGTGTGTCCCCAAGTGTCCCCAGCCATGCCCAGGTGTGTCCCCAGCTGCCCCCTTGCATGCCCAGGTGCACTCAGGTGTGCCCTGGTGTCCCCAGGTGTCCCCAAGCACACTCATGTGTGTCCCCAGGTGTCCCCAGGTGTGCTCAGGTGTCCCCAGGTGTCCCCAGCTGTCTCCAGGTGTCCCCAGGCACATTCAG
Source organism: Zonotrichia albicollis (assembly GCF_047830755.1). Classification (NCBI taxonomy): domain Eukaryota; kingdom Metazoa; phylum Chordata; class Aves; order Passeriformes; family Passerellidae; genus Zonotrichia; species Zonotrichia albicollis. Next base: position 447,444 of record NC_133857.1, read on the forward strand.
CTGTCCCCAGGTGTCCCCAGATGCACTCAGGTGTGTCCCCAGGTGTCCCCAGCTGTCCCCAGGTGTGTCCCCAGCTGTCCCAGCTGTCCCCAGGCACACTCAGGTGTGTCCCCAGGTGTCCCCAGGTGTCCCCAGCTGTCCCCAGGTGTCCCCAGCTGTCCCAGGTGTCCCCAGCTGTCCCCAGCTGTCCCCAGGTGTCCCCAGCTGTCCCCAGGTGTCCCCAGCTGTCCCCAGGCACACTCAGCTGTCCCCAGGTGTCCCCAGATGCACTCAGGTGTGTCCCCAGGTGTCCCCAGCTGTCCCCAGGCACACTCAGCTGTCCCCAGGCACACTCAGCTGTCCCCAGGTGTCCCCAGCTGTCCCCAGGTCTATCCCCAGCTGTCCCCAGGTGTCCCCAGGTGTGTCCCCAGGCACACTCAGGTGTCCCAGGTGTCCCCAGGCACGCTCAGCTGTCCCCAGCTGTCCCCAGGTGTGTCCCCAGGTGTGTCCCCAGCTGTCCCCAGCTGTCCCCAGGTGTGTCCCCAGCTGTCCCAGGTGTCCCCAGGCCCGCTCAGCCATCCCCCCCCGCAGGTGCTGGACGTGCTGTGCTCGCTGTGCGTCTGCAACGCCGTCGCCGTGCGCTCCAACCAGAACCTGATCACCGAGAACCTGCTGCCGCGGCGGGACCTGCTGCTGCAGACCGGCCTGGTCAACTACGTCACCAGGTGGGACCTGCCCGGGGGCCTGGGGGTCCTGGGGAGGGGAGTTAGGGGGGCTTTGGGGGGTTTTTGAGGAGTTTTTGGGGGTTTTGGGGCGTTTTGGGGGGTCTGGAGGAGGTTGAGGTGCACCTGGAAGCTGTTGAGATATTTCTAGAAAAACTTGAGGACTTCTAGAAGATCTTGAGATGTTTCTAGAAGAACTTGGCAACATCTGGGGGGGCTTCGAGGGGTGGGGGGATCCTGAGAAAGGGAGTTATGGGGGTTTTGGGGTGTTTTTGAGGAGTTTTTGGGGGTTTTTGGGGGGTCTGGAGGTGGTTGAGGTGCGGCTGGAAGCTCTTGAGATGCTCCTGGGTGCCTTTGGGGTGGGATTTGGGGCTCTCAGGGTGGGATTTGGGGCTCTCATGGTGGGATTTGGGGCTCTCATGGTGGGATTTGGGGTTCTCATGGTGGGATTTGGGGATCTCATGGTGGGGTTTGGGGTTCTCATGGTCGGATTTGTGTCTCTGGGGATGGGATTTGGGGTTCCCAAGGTGGGATTTGGGTTCTCAGGGTGGGATTTGGGGTTCTCATGGTGGGATTTGGGGTTCTCAGGGTGGGATTTGGGGTTCTCAGGATGGGATTTGGGGTTCTCAGGGTGGGATTTGGGGTGGAATTTTGGGTTCCCAACAAGGTGTCCCCGTTCCCCACAGTGTGTGCCCCAACCTGTTTGTGGGCACGGCCCCGGGCTTCACGCAGTTCCTCAGGGTGGGATTTGGGGTTCTCATGGTGGGATTTGGAGTTCTCATGGTGGGATTTGTGTTCTCAGGGTGGGATTTGGGGTGGAATTTTGGGTTCCCAATGAGGTGTCCCCGTTCCCACAGCGTGCGCCCCAACCTGTTCGTGGGCACGGCCCCGGGCTCCACGCAGTTCCTCAGGGTGGGATTTGTGTTCTCAGGGTGGGATTTGGGGCTCTCAGGGTGGGATTTGGGGTGGAATTTTGGGTTCCCAACGAGGTGTCCCCGTTCCCCACAGCGTGCGCCCCAACCTGTTCGTGGGCACGGCTCCCGGGGTCCACGCAGTTCCTCAGGGTGGGATTTGGGGTTCTCAGGGTGGGATTTGGGGTGCAATTTTGGGTTCCCAACGAGGTGTCCCCGTTTCCCACAGCGTGCGCCCCAACCTGTTCGTGGGCACGGCCCCGGGCTCCACGCAGTTCCGCTGCTGGTACTTCGAGGTGGCCGTGGAGCGCGCCCAGCCCTTCGTCACGGCCGTGCCCACCCACCTGCGCGTGGGCTGGGGGGCGGCCGGGGGCTTCCGGCCCGCCCCGGGCGGGGGCGCGGGCTGGGGCGGCAACGGCGCCGGGGACGACCTCAACTCCTTCGCCTTCGACGGCCTCCACCTGTGGACAGGTGAGGGACCAGGGGCACCTGGGACCACCCTGGGACCACCCTGGGATTGCCCTGGGACTGCCCTGGGACCACTCTGGGATTGCCCTGGGATTGCCCTGGGACTACCCTGGGATCGCCCTGGGACCACCCTGGGACCCCCTGGGATTGCCCTGGGATTGCCCTGAGACCCCCTGGGACCGCCCTGGGACCCCCTGGGATCACCCTGGGATTGCCCTGGGACCACCCTGGGACCGTCCCTGGGACCGCCCTGGGACCACCCTGGGATTGCCCTGGGACCCCCTGGGATCACCCTGGGACCCCCTGGGATTGCCCTGGGACCCCCTGGGATCGCCCTGGGACCACCCTTGGATCACCCTGGGATTGCCCTGGGACCCCCTGGGATCACCCCAAGACCACCCTGGGACCGCCCTGGGACCGCCCTGGGACCCCCTGGGACCGCCCTGGGACCACCCCACATCCACCCTGGGACCCCCTGGGATCACCCCACATCCACCCTGGGACCCCCTGGGATCACCCCAAGACCACCCTGGGACTGCCCCGGGACCACCCTGGGACCACCCTGGGATTGCCCTGGGACCCCCTGGGATCACCCCAAGACCAGCCTGGGACCACCCAGAGATATCCTTGGGACCACTCAGGGAACCATCCAGGGAACCCCTGGGACCACCCCAGGACCACCCTGGGACCACCCTGGGACATCCTGGGGACCACCTTGGGACCCACATGGGACCACCCCAAGGTCCCCTGGGAACCCCTTGAGACCCTTCTGGGATCATGCTGGGACCACCCTGGGACCACCTTGGATCTACCCTGGGATCGCTCTGGGAACGCCCTGAGGTCCCTCTGGGACCACCCTGGGACTGCCCTGGGACCCCCATGGGACTCACCTGGGTCCACCCTGGAACTCCCTGGGAACCCCCAGGGACCACCCCAAGACCACCTTGGGTCCACTCTGGGACCACCCTGAGACCCCTCTGGGACCACCCCAGTTCTACCCTGGGACCACCCCAGGGCCACCCTGGGACTTCCCTGGGACCCCCTTGGGACCACCTTGGGACCATCCCAGTTCCACTCTGGGACCACCCTTTAACTCCCTGGGACCACCCTGGGAACCCCTGGGACCACTCTGTGACCCCCTGTGACCCCCTGTGACCCCCCTGACCCTCTGTCCCCCCAGGGGGTGTCCCCAAGGCCGTGGGGTCGCCCCAACGCCGGGCTCTGGCCGAAGGGGACGTGGTCAGCTGCTGTCCCCCTGTGACCCCCCTGTGACCCCCTGACCCCTCTGTCCCCCCAGGGGGGTGTCCCCAAGGCCGTGGGGTCGCCCCAACGCCGCGCTCTGGCCGAGGGGGACGTGGTCAGCTGCTGTCCCTCTGTGACCCACCTGTGACCCCCTGTGTCCCCCTGTGACCCCTCTATCCCCTGTGTCCCCCCAGGGGGTGTCCCCAAGGCCGTGGGGTCGCCCCAACGCCGGGCCCTGGCCGAAGGGGATGTGGTCAGCTGCTATCCCCCTGTGACCCCCCTGTGACCCCCCTGTGACCCCCCTGTGACCCCCTGACCCCTGTGTCCCCTCAGGGGGTGTCCCCAAGGCCGGGCTCTGGCCGAGGGGGACGTGGTCAGCTGCTGCCCCCCTGTGACCCCCCTGTGACCCCCCTGTGACCCCCCTGACCCCTCTATCCCCTCTGTCCCCCCAGGGGGTGTCCCCAAGGCCGTGGGGTCGCCCCAACGCCGGGCCCTGGCCGAGGGGGACGTGGTCAGCTGCTGCCTGGACCTGGGGGTCCCCAGCGCCTCCTTCCGCCTCAACGGGGCCCCGGTGCAGGGGGTGCTCGAGGGCTTCAACCTGGACACGCTGTTCAGCCCCGTGGCCAGCTTCTCGGCGGGGGTCCGGTGAGGGGGGACACCCCAAAGCTGGGGGGTGGGAGACCTGAGAGGGGCTGGGATCCCTGAAATGGGGAGTGGGAGGCCTGAGAGGGGCTGGGACCCCTAAACTGGGGGGTGGGACCCCTAAACTGGGGGGTGGGAGACGTGAAATGGGGGGTGGGAGACCTGAGAGAGGCTGGGACCCCTAAACTGGGGGGTGGGACCCCTAAACTGGGGGGTGGGAGACCTGAAAGGGGCTGGGACCCCTGAACTGGGGGGTGGGAGCCCTAAACTGGGGGGTGGGAGACCTGAGAGGGGCTGGGATCCCTGAAATGGGGGGTGGGAGACCTGAGAGGGTCTGGGACCTCAAACTGGGGAGTGGGAGACCTGAAAGGGGCTGGGACCCCTGAAATGGGGGGTGGGACCCCTAAACTGGGGGGTGGGGCCTTGAAAGGGGCTGGGACTCCTAAACTGGGGGGTGGGAGACCTGAGAGGGGCTGGGACCCCAAAACTGGAGGGTGGGAGACCTGAAAGGGGCTGGGACCCCTGAAATGGGGGGTGGGAGCTCTGAGAGGGGCTGGGAGCCCTGAAATGGGGGGTGGGAGACCTGAGAGGGGCTGGGACCCCTGAAATGGGGAGTGGGGCCTTGAAAGGGGCTGGGACCCCTGAAATGGGGGGTGGGAGCCCTGAGAGGGGCTCGGACCCCTGAAATGGGGGGTGGGAGACCTGAGAGGGGCTGGGAGCCCTGAAATGGGGGGTGGGAGACCTGAGAGGGGCTGGGACCCCTAAACTGGAGGGTGGGAGACCTGAGAGGGGCTGGGACCCCTGAAATGGGGGCTGGGACCCCTAAACTGGGGGGTGGGAGACCTGAGAGGGGCTGGGACCCCTAAACTGGGGGGTGGGAGACCTGAAAGGGGCTGAGACCCCTAAACTGGGGGGTGGGAGACCTGAGAGGGGCTGGGATCCCTGAAATGGGGGGTGGGAGACCTGAAAGGGGAGTGTGGGAGGGGGCAGGGAGCCCTAAACTGGGGGGTGGGAGACCTGAAAGGGGTTTCTATGGGTCCCTCCGTGCTGTGGTTTCTCCTGTAGGGTCAGTGGGGTTTCTATGGGGTCTGTGGGGTTTCTATGGGGTTTCTATGGGGTCTGTGGGGTTTCTATGGGGTTTCCATGGGTCCGGCTCTCACTCTGGGGTTTCCATGGGTCCGGCTCTCACTCGGGGTCCCCCCGTCCCCCCAGGCTGCGGTTCCTGCTGGGGGATTTCTATGGGGTCTGTGAGGTTTCTATGGGGTTTCTATGGGGTCTGTGGGGTTTCTATGGGGTTTCCATGGGTCCGGCTCTGACTCTGGGGTTTCTATGGGGTTTCCATGGGTCCAGCTCTCACTTTGGGGTCCCCCCGTCCCCCCAGACTCCGGTTCCTGCTGGGGGGCCGGCACGGCGAGTTCCGTTTCGTGCCCCCTCCCGGCTACGCGCCCTGTGCCGAGGCGCTGCTGCCCCGGGAGCGGCTGCGGCTGGAGCCGCTCACCGCCTACCGCGGCTCGGCCCCGCCCGGCGCCCGCAGCCTGCTGGGGCCCAGCCGCGCCCTGCCCCACACCGCCTTCACCCCCTGCCCCGTGGACACCTGCCAGGTGCGCGGGGAGGGGGCTTGGGGGCGATGGAAGTGGGATTTGGGGGTGTGGAGGGGGGATTTGGGGGTGTGGAAGTGGGATTTGGGGGTGTGGAGGGGGGATTTAGGGGTGTGGAGAGGGGATTTGGGGGGATTGGGATGGGGTTTAGGGAGGATGGAGAGGGGATTTGGGAGTGTGAAGGGGGGATTTGGGGGCGTGGAAGTGGGATTTGGGGTGATGGAGGGGGGATTTGGGGGAATTGGGATGGGGTTTAGGGAGGATGGAGGGGGGATTTGGGAGTGTGGAGGGGGGATATGGGGGCATGGAAGTGGGATTTCGGGGTGCGGAGGGGGGATTTGGGGGGATGGAAGTGGGATTTGGGGGTGTGGAGGGGGGATTTGGGGGCGTGGAAGGGGGATTTGGGGGTGTGGAGGGGGGATTTGGGGGGATGGAGGGGGGATTTGGGGGCATGGAAGTGGGATTTGGGGGTTTGGAGGGGGAATTTGGGGGGATGGAGGTGGGATTTGGGGGGGTTGGGATGGGGTTTAGGGGGGATTTGGGGGAATGGAGATGGGATTTGGGGGGATTTGGGGTTTGTGGGTGTTTGGAGGGGATAGGAGGGAGTTTAGGGGGGTTTGGGGGGATTGGGATGGGATTTGGGGGTGTGGAGAAGGGATTTGGGGGGATTGGGACAGGTTTTCAGGGGATTTAGGGGGGATTTGGGGGGATTTGGGGGGATTGGGAGTTGTGGATGGGGAATTTGGGGGTGTGGAGGGGGGATTTGGGGGGATTTGGGGGTGTGGAGGGGGGATTTGGGGGCATGGAAGTGGGATTTGGGGGTTTGGAGGGGGAATTTAGGGGGATGGAGGTGGGATTTGGGGGGGTTGGGATGGGGTTTAGGGGGGATTTGGGGGAATGGAGATGGGATTTGGGGGGAATTGGGGGTTTGTGGGTGTTTGGAGGGGATAGGAGGGAGTTTAGGGGGGTTTGGGGAGATTGGGATGGGATTTGGGGGTGTGGAGAAGGGATTTGGGGGGATTGGGACAGGTTTTCAGGGGATTTAGGGGGGATTTGGGGGGATTGGGAGTTGTGGAGGGGGGATTTGGGGGTGCGGAGGGGGGATTTGGGGGGTTTGTGGGTGTTTGGAGGGGATGGGAGGGGGATTTGGGGCATTGGGACAGGGTTTCGGGGGGTTTGGGAGGATTGGGATGGGGTTTAGGGGGGATGGAGGGGGGATTTGGGGGTGTGGAGGGGGGATTTGGGGGCGTGGAAGTGGGATTTGGGGGCGTGGAGGGGGGATTTGGGGGTGTGGAGGGGGGATTTGGGCATGTAGAGAAGAGATTTGGGAGGATTTGGGGGTGTGGAGGGGGGATTTCAGGGGATTTGGGGAGATGGAGGTGGGATTTGGGGGCATGGAAGTGGGATTTGGGGGTGTGGAGGGGGGATTTGGGGGCATTGGGACAGGGTTTCGGGGGGTTTGGGAGGATTGGGATGGGGATTTGGGGGTGTGGAGGGGGGATTTGGGGGCATGGAGGGGGGATTTGGGGGGATGGAGGGGGGATTTGGGGGTGTGGAGGGGGGATTTGGGCATGTAGAGAAGAGATTTGGGGGGATTTGGGGGGATGGAGGGGGGATTTGGGGGCATGGAAGTGATTTGGGGGTGTGGAGGGGGGATTTGGGGGTGTGGAGGGGGGATTTGGGGGTGTGGAGGGGAGATTTGGGGGTGTGGAGAGGGGATTTGGGGGATTGGGATGGGGTTTAGGGAGGATGGAGAGGGGATTTGGGGGTGTGGAGAGGGGATTTGGGAGTGTGGAGGGGGGATCTGGGGTGTGGAGGGGGGATTTGGGGGTGTGGAGGTGGGATTTGGGGGAATGGAGGTGGGATTTGGGGGTGTGGAGGGGGGATTTGGGGGGATGGAGAGGGGATTTGGGGGCACGGAGGGGGGATTTGGGGGCATGGAAGTGGGTTTTGGGGGTGTGGAGGGGGGATTTGGGCATGTAGAGAAGAGATTTGGGGGGATTTGGGGGTGTGGAGGGGGGATTTGGGGGTGTGGAGGGGGAATTTGGGGGGATGGAGGTGGGATTTGGGGGGATGGAGGGGGGGTTTGTGGGTGTTTGGAGGGGGATTTGGGGGCATTGGGACAGGGTTTGGGAGGATTGGGATGGGGTTTTGGGGTGATGGGAGGGGGTTTGGGGGGATTGGAACAGGGTTTCAGGAGATTTAGGGGGGATTTGGGGGGATGGAGGTGGGATTTGGGGGGATTTGGGGGTTTGTGGGTGTTTGGAGGGGATAGGAGGGAGTTTAGGGGGGTTTGGGGGGATTGGGATGGGATTTGGGGGTGTGGAGGGGGGATTTGGGGGGATTTGGGGAGATTTAGGGATGTGGAGGTGGGTGGGATTTGGGGGGATTGGGACAGGTTTTCAGGGGATTTAGGGGGATTTGGGGGTATGAAGGTGGGATTTGGGGGGATTGGGAGTTGTGGAGGGGGAATTTGGGGGGATGGAGGTGGGATTTGGGGAAATTTGGGGAAACTTTGGGGAAAATTTGGGGAATTTGGAGGTGGGTTTGGGGGATTGGGGTAGAGCTTAGGGAGGTTAGTTGATGTTTTGGGGTGATTGTGACAGGGTTTTGGGGGGTTTAGGGGGATTTTTGTGGGGCTTGAAGGGGAATTTGGAGGTGCTTGAAGAGATTGGGGGGGTTTGAGGCAGTTTTGGGGTCCAACACCCCAATTTTTCCCCCAACCCAGATCGTGCTGCCCCCGCACCTGGAGCGCATCCGGGAGAAGCTGGCGGAGAACATCCACGAGCTCTGGGCGCTGACCCGCATCGAGCAGGGCTGGACCTACGGGCCTGTGAGTGGGGCACCCCAAAATCCTTCCTGGGAACCCCAAAATCCTTCTTGGGAACCCCAAAATCCTCTGGGAACCCCAAAAACCCCATAAAAACCCCATAAACCCCCAAACCCACCCTGAGCTCTGGGCGCTGACCCGCATCGAGCAGGGCTGGACCTACGGGCCGGTGAGTGGGGCACCCCAAAATCCCCCTGGGAACCCCAAAATCACCTGGGAACCCCAAAATCCCCCTGGGAACCCCAAACCCACCCTGAGCTCTGGGCCCTGACCCGGCATTGAGCAGGGCTGGACCTACGGGCCGGTGAGTGGGGCACCCCAAAATCCCCCTGGGAACCCCAAAATCACCCTGGGAACCCCAAAATCCCATAAAAATGCCATAAAACCCCAAACCCACCCTGAGCTCTGGGCCCTGAGATCGAGCAGGGCTGGACCTACGGGCCTGTGAATGGGGCACCCCAAAATCCCCCTGAGCACCCCAAAATCCTTCCTGGGAACCCCAAAATCCCCCTGGGAACCCCAAAAACCCCATAAAACCCCCATAAAACTCCAAACCCACCCTGAGCTCTGGGCCCTGACCCGGCATTGAGCAGGGCTGGACCTACGGGCCTGTGAGTGGGGCACCCCAAAATCCCCCTGGGAACCCCAAAATCACCTGGGAACCCCAAACCCCATGAAAACCCCATGAAAACCCCATAAAAACCCCACAAAAAACCTCAAACCCACGTGTTTTGGGGTGTCCGAGTCTGGATTTTGGAGTGTCCCAGTGCCCAGGAGTTGGTTTTGGGGTTCCCTAAATTGTGGTTACCCCTTTTTGGGTTCGGGTCCTTTTCTAAGTGATCCCATGGGGCGCCTTTGGGATTTTCCCTTTCGGGTCAGTTTTTGGGGGGTGTCCCAGTGTGGATTTTGGGGTGTCCCGGTGTCCATGGGGTGTTTTTGGGGTGCCCAGGTCCGGGATGACGTGCAGCGCCTGCACCCCTGCCTGCTGAGCTTCCACAGCCTCCCCGAGCCCGAGCGCGGCTACAACCTGCAGATGTCGGGGGAGACCCTCAAGTAAGGGGGGGCAGCACCGGGAATTTGAGGGTCCCCCCTCTTTGACCTGCAGATGTCGGGGGAGACCCTCAAGTAAGGGGGGGCACCGGGAATTTGGGGGTCCCCCCTCTTTGACCTGCAGATGTCGGGGGAGACCCTCAAGTAAGGGGGGGCACCGGGAATTTGGGGGTCCCCCCTCTTTGGGGGCACCCCCTGGGAGAGGGGAGGTGGGTTTGGGGAGGAATCACCCCAAAACTGAGGGGGTTTGGGGTTCCCTCAGAGCCTGGGGGAGGTTTTGGGGTCTCAAACTGGGGGGACTTTGGGGGGTTTTGGGGTTCAGGTGTTTTTGGGGTCACCCCCTCATCTCAGACTGGGGGGACTTTGGGGGGTTTTGAGGTTCAAGTGTTTTTGGGGTCACCCCTCATCTCAGACTGGGGGGACTTGGGTGAGTTTTGGGGTTCAGATGGTTTTGGGGTCACCCCCTCACGTCAGACTGGGGGGACTTGGGGGGTTTTGGGGTTCAGATGATTTTGGGGTCACCCTTCACTTCAGACTTGGGGGAACTTGGGTGGGTTTTGGGGTCCCCCACTTTGTGGTGTATCCCCAAAACAGGCTGGGATTTTTGGGGTCCCCCCTTTCTCTGGAGCCCCCTGGAGTTGGGGGTGCTGGATTTGGGGGTGCTGATTTTCGGGGTGTCCCCAGGACGCTGCTGGCCCTGGGCTGCCACGTGGGGATGGCGGACGAGAAGGCCGAGGAGAACCTGAAGAAAATCAAACTGCCCAAAACGTGGGTTGGGTTTGGGGGGTCCCACTTTGGGGGGGCTCAGGGGGGCTGGGGTCCCAATTTGGGGGGGCAGGGAGGGGTCCCAGTTTGGGGGGCTGGGAGGGGTTTGGGGTCCCAATTCGGGGGGGCTGCAAGGGGCTGGGATCCCAGTCTGGGGGGGCTGCGAGGGGCTGGGGTCCCCATTTGGGGGGCCTCTGTAGGGGATCCCAGTTTGGGGGGCTGGGAGGGGTTGGGGGGGTCCCAGTTTGGGGGGGTCTCTGTACTGGATCCCAGTATGAGGTCCCAGTTTGGGGGGGCTGGGAGGGGTTGGAGGGTCCCAGTTTGGGGGGGCTGGGAGGGGTTGGGGGGTCCCAGTTTGGGGGGGGTCTCTGTACTGGATCCCAGTATGAGGTCCCAGTTTGAGGAGGCTGGGAGGGGTTGGGGGGGGTCCCAGTTTGGGGGGGCTCAGAGGGGCTGGGGGTCCCAGTTTGGGGGGGTCTCTGGACTGGATCCCAGTTTGAGGTCCCAGCTTGGGGTCCGTTAAAGAAAGTCCCAGTTTGGGGTGTTCCAGTTTGGAGATGTCCCAGTTTGGGGGGCTGGGAGGGGCTGGGGTCCCCGTTTGGGGGGGTCTCTGGACTGGATCCCAGTTTGAGGTCCCAGTTTAGGGTCCGTTAAAGAAAGTCCCAGTTTGGGGTGTTCCAGTTTGGAGATGTCCCAGTTTGGGGTGTCCCAGTCTGGGAGTCGCAGTTTTGGGGTCCTGGAGCACCTTCTGGGGGGTCCCCATGGACCCCATGGACCTCCCCATTGTGGGGGGGTCCCTCAGGTGTGTCCCCCCCATTCCCACCATGTCCATCAGGTCAAGGTTGGGTTGGGATGTCCCAGTTGGGTTGGGATGTCCCAGTTTGAAGACCATTGATGGGTTTGATGGTTTCTCTGTGGGTTGGGGGTCCTGGGGGTCCTGGGGGTCCCGGGGTACCCCATGGGTGGTCCCACAGGTGTGTGCCCCCTGCCCAGGTACACCATGTCCAACAGGTCAAGGTTGGGAGGTTGGGTCAGGATGTCCCTGTTGGGTTGGGATGTCCCAGTTTGGTGACCATTGAGGATGTTTGGGGTGCAGTTCTGGGGGTCCCGGGGTGCCCTGGGGGTGGTCCCACGGGTGTGTCCCCTGCCCAGGTACACCATGTCCAACAGATCAAGGTTGGGAGGTTGGGTTGGGATGTCCCACTTTGGAGACCATGGAAGTTTGATGGGTTCTCCATGGGTTGGGGGTCCTGAGGTGCCCTGTGGGGGTCCCGGGGTGCCCTGGGGGTGGTCCCACAGGTGTGTCCCCCCCTGCCCAGGTACACCATGTCCAACGGGTCAAGGTTGGGAGGTTGGGTCAGGATGTCCCTGTTGGGTTGGGATGTCCCAATTTGGGGACCCTTGAGGATGTTTGGGGTCCCCATTGGTGGGAGCAGTTCTGGGGGTCCCGTGGGGGTCCCGGGGTGCCCTGGGGGTGGTCCCACAGGTGTGTCCCCCCTGCCCAGGTACACCATGTCCAACGGGTAAAGGGGTCAAGGTTGGGTTGGGATGTCCCACTTTGGAGACCATTGAAGTTTGATGGGTTCTCCATGGGTTGGGGGTCCTGAGGTGCCCCATGAGGGTCCCGGGGTGCCCTGGGGTACCCCATGGGTGGTCCCACGGGTGTGTCCCCCCCTGCCCAGGTACACCATGTCCAACAGGTAAAGGTTGGGAGGTTGGGTCAGGTTGTCCCTGTTGGGTTGGGATGTCCCAGTTTGGTGACCATTGAGGACGTTTGGGGTCTCCATTGGTGGGAGCAGTTCTGGGGGTCCCAGGGTGGTCCCGGGGGGTCCCGTGGGGGTCCTGGGGTGCCCCGTGGGTGGTCCCACAGGTGTGTGCCCCCTGCCCAGGTACACCATGTCCAACAGGTAAAGGTTGGGAGGTTGGGTTGGGATGTCCCAGTTTGGTGACCATTGAGGACATTTGGAGTCCCCATTGGTGGGAGCAGTTCTGGGGGTCCTGTGGGGGTCCCGGGGTGCCCCGTGGGTGGTCCCACAGGTGTGTGCCCCCTGCCCAGGTACACCATGTCCAACAGGTAAAGGTTGGGAGGTTGGGTTGGGATGTCCCAGTTTGGTGACCATTGAGGACATTTGGAGTCCCCATTGGTGGGAGCAGTTCTGGGGGTCCTGTGGGGGTCCCGGGGTGCCCTGTGGGTGGTCCCACAGGTGTGTCCCCCCCCCCGCCCAGGTACACCATGTCCAACGGGTAAAGGGGTCAAGGTGGGTTAGGATATCTCAATTTGGTGACCATTGAGGATGTTTGGGGTCCCCATTGGCGGGAGCAGTTCTGGGGGTCCCGGGGTGCCCCGTGGGGGTCCCGGGGTGCCCCGTGGGTGGTCCCACAGGTGTGCCCCCCCTGCCCAGGTACACCATGTCCAACGGGTACAAGCCGGCCCCTCTGGACCTGTCCCACGTGCGCCTGACGCCGGCGCAGCTGACCCTGGTGGATCGGCTGGCCGAGAACGGCCACAACGTCTGGGCCCGGGACCGCGTGCAGCAGGGCTGGACCTACAGCACCACGCAGGTGGGGACCCTGGGGACACGCTGGGGACACGCTGGGGACACACTGGGGACACGCTGGGGACACTGGGGACACGCTGGGGACATGCTGGGGACAGCACCCAGGGACCCCCAGCCGCCCCTGACCCACCCAAACCCTCCCATGGACACCCCAAAACCCCCTGGTCCCTGTGGTGTCACTGTCCTGCGTCCCCATGGCCGTGTCCCCACATCTCTGGGGGTGTCCCCATGCCCCCATGGCCGTGTCCCCAATCCCGTGTCCAGTGTCCCCATGTCCTCACGCTTCTGGGGGTGTCCCCATGTCTCCAGTCCCCTAAGTTCAGTGTCCCCATGTCCCCACTCCCCTGAGCTCGGTGTCCCCATGTCCCCATGGCTGTGTCCCCACACCTCTGGGGGTGTCCCCATGCCCATGAGCCTGGTGTCCCCATGTTCTCATGTCCCCATGTCCCCACACCTCTGGGGGTGTCCCCATGTCCTCATGGCCCTGAGCCTGGTGTCCCCATGTCCCCATGGCTGTGTCCTCATGTCCCCACACCTCTGGGGGTGTCCCCATGTCCCCACACCCCTGAGCCTGCTGTCCCCATGTCCCCATGGCCGTGTCCTCATGTCCCCACACCTATGGGGGTGTCCCCGTGTCCTCATGGCCCTGAGCCTGCTGTCCCCATGTCCCCATGGCTGTGTCCCTGTGTTCCCACACTGTCCCCATGTCCCCATGGCCGTGTCCCTGTGTCCCCATGGCCGTGTCCCCACACTGTCCCCACACTGTCCCCGTGTCCCCAGGACATCAAGGACAAGCCCTGTGTCCCTGTGTCCCTATGGCTGTGTCCCCGTATCCCCACATCCCAAGTCCCTTTGTCCCCATGGCCTTGTCCCTGTGTCCCCACACTGTCCCCACGCTGTCCCCACGTCCCCACGCTGTCCCCGTGTCCCCATGGCCGTGTCCCCATGGCCCCACCCTGTCCCCATGTCCCCATGGCTGTGTCTCCGTGTCCCCACGCTGTCCCCACGCTGTCCCTGTGTCCCCATGGCTGTGTCCCCATGTCCCCACCCTGTCCCCATGTCCCCATGGCTGTGTCTCTGTGTCCCCACACTGTCCCCACGCTGTCCCCGTGTCCCCATGGCTGTGTCCCCACACTGTCCCCACACTGTCCCCATGGCTGTGTCTCCGTGTCCCCACACCCCAAGCCCGCTATCCCCATGTCCCCATGGCTGTGTCCCCACACTGTCCCCATGTCCCCATGGCCGTGTCCCCATGTCCCCACCCTGTCCCCGTGTCCCCATGGCTGTGTCTCCGTGTCCCCACGCTGTCCCCACGCTGTCCCCGTGTCCCCATGGCCGTGTCCCCACACTGTCCCCGTGTCCGCAGGACATCAAGAACAAGCGGAACCCCCGGCTGGTGCCCTACAACCTGCTGGACGAGGGCACCAAGGCCACCAACCGCGAGAGCCTGTGCCAGGCCGTGCGCACCCTGCTGGGCTACGGCTACAACATCGAGCCCCCCGACCAGGAGACGCGTGAGTGGGGGGCTCGGGGACACCTGGGGACCTTTGGGGACATCTGGCAGCTGGTTGTACCCTTTGGGTGCCGTCTTTGGGGTCTCTGTGTCCCTTTTTGGGGTGCTGACCCCTCTGTCTCCCCCAGCCTCACACGGTGTCCCCTCAAGGTGTCCTGGCAACCCCCAGCCATGGCTGTTGGTGCCAGTTTTGGGGCTCCATGTCCCTGTTTTGGGGTTCCATGTCCCATTTTTGGGGTTCTGTGTCCCATATTTGGGGTGCTGACCTCTCTGTCTCCCCCAGCCTCACACGGTGTCCCCTCAAAGGGTCTGGCACCCCCCAGCCATGGTTGTTGGTGCCAATTTTGGAGTTCCATGTCCCTGTTTTGGGGTTCCATGTCCCGTTTTTGGGTTCCATGTCCCTTTTTTGGGGTTCCATGTCCCATTTTTGGGTTCCATGTCCCTTTTTTGGGTTCCATGTCCCATTTTTGGGGTACTGACCTCCTGTTCGCCCTCAGCCTCACACGGTGTCCCCTCGAGGGGTCCCAGCAGCTCTTGATGCCGTTTGGGTGCCGTTTTTGGGGTTCCATATCCCGTTTTTGGGGCTCTCTGGGTGCTATTTGGGTGCCGTTTTTGGGGTTCCATATCCCGTTTTTGGGGCTCTCTGGGTGCTATTTGGGTGCCGTTTTTGGGGTTCCATATCCCGTTTTTGGGGCACTCTGGGTGCTGTTTGGGTGCCGTTTTTGGGGTGCTGACCCCCCATTCTCCCCCAGCCTCGCAGGGTGCAGTTCCCGGGGGTCCCCGCGCCCCCCGGCCGCGGCTGTTCCGCGCAGATTGGGGCGCTCTGTGTGCCGTTTTTGGGGTTCCATATCCCGTTTTTGGGGCTCTCTGGGTGCTATTTGGGTGCCGTTTTTGGGGTTCCATATCCCGTTTCTGGGGTGCTGACCCCCTGTGTCTCCCCCAGCCTCGCAGGGTGCAGTTCCCGGGGGTCCCCGCGCCCCCCGGCCGCGGCTGTTCCGCGCCGATCGGGGCTCGGCCGTGCGCAGCGGCCGCTGGTACTTCGAGTTCCAGGCGGTGACGGCCGGGGAGATGCGCGTGGGCTGGGCCCGGCCGGGGCTGAGGCCTGACACCGAGCTGGGCGCTGACGACATGGCCTTTGTGTTCAACGGGCACCGGGTGAGCCTGGGGACACACTGAGGGGACACAGGGGACAGGCAGGGACAGGCAGGGACACAGGGGACACAGGGGACGCGTGGGCTGGGCCCGGCCGGGGCTGAGACCCGACACCGAGCTGGGCACCGACGACATGGCCTTCGTCTTCAACGGGCACCAGGTGAGCCTGGGGACACAGGGGACAGGCAGGGACAGACGGGGACACAGGGGACACAGGGGACAGGCAGGGACATGGAGGGACAGACAGGGACACAGGGGACGCGTGGGCTGGGCCCGGCCGGGGCTGAGGCCCGACACCGAGCTGGGGGCTGATGACATGGCCTTCGTCTTCAACGGGCACCGGGTGAGCCTGGGGACACACTGAGGGGACACAGGGGACAGGCAGGGACACTCAGGGACACGGGGACAGGCAAGGACACAGGGGACGTGTGGGCTGGGCCCGGCCGGGGCTGAGGCCCGACACCGAGCTGGGGGCTGACGACATGGCCTTCGTCTTCAATGGGCACCGGGTGAGCCTGGGGACAGCCCTGGGGACACAGGGGACAGGCAGGGACACAGGGCACATGGGGGACACAGGGGACAGGCAGGGACACAGGGGACACACTGAGGGGACACAGGGGACAGGCAGGGACAGGCAGGGACACTCAGGGACACATGGCACACGGGGGACAGGCAGGGACAGCCAGGGAGATGGAGGGACAGGTGGGGACACACAGGGACAGACGGGGACATGGGGGACATGCAGAACCTTTGTCTTCAATGGGCACCAGGTGAGCGTGGGGACACACTGAGGGGACACAGGGGACAGGCAGGGACAGGCTGGGACCTGTGGGGACACACAGAACCTACCTGTGACATGGGGGGACACAGGGGGACACTCAGGGACACAGGGGACGTGTGGAGACATGCAGGGACATGGAGGGACAGGCTGGGACATGTGGGGACACACAGAACCTACCTGTGACATGGAGGGACACAGGGGGACACTCAGGGACACCCAGAGCCTGTTTGGGACATGTGGTGACACCTGGTGACGTGGAGGCACACTCAGGGATATGTGGGGACAGGTGGGGACATGAGGGGACACTTGCAGACGCACAGAACCTGCTTGGGACACAGGGACATGTGGAGACGTGCAGGGACACTCAGGGACATGTGGGGACATGGGGGGACACATGGAGACACTTGGGGACATCCAGGGACACACAGAACCAGCGTGGGACACTTGGGGACACTCAGGGACCCCCAGAGTCCATTGAGACATGTGACTCCCATTGTGTCCCCATCACCCCAAATCCCCCTGGATCCCACTGTCACCTTCTGTGACCCCTCTGATGTCCTCAGTGTCCCCAGGCCCAGCGGTGGCACTGGGGGGCGAGTCCTTTGGCCGTCCCTGGCAGCCTGGGGACGTGGTGGGCTCTGTGTGACCCCCTGGTGTCCCTGTGACCCCCTGGTGTCCCCAATGTCCCTGTGACCC
This sequence comes from Zonotrichia albicollis, assembly GCF_047830755.1. Classification (NCBI taxonomy): domain Eukaryota; kingdom Metazoa; phylum Chordata; class Aves; order Passeriformes; family Passerellidae; genus Zonotrichia; species Zonotrichia albicollis. The sequence goes on from NC_133857.1 coordinate 464,351, forward strand.
CCTGGTGTCCCCGATGTCCCCAATGTCCCTGTGACCCCTGGTGTCCCTGCTGTCCCCAGGCCCAGCGGTGGCACGTCGGGGGCGAGTCCTTCAGGCGCCCCTGGCAGCCTGGGGACGTCGTGGGCTCTGTGTGACCCCTTGGTGTCCCTGTGTCCCCTGGTGTCCCCTGGTGTCCCCAGTGTCCTGTGACCCCCTGGTGTCCCTGGTGTCCCTGTGACCCCTGGTGTCCCCAATGTCCCTGTGACTCCTGGTGTCCCCTGGTGTCCCCAATGTCCTCTCTGTGTCCCCTGTGACTCCTGGTGTCCCCAATGTCCCTGTGACCCCCTGGTGTCCCCGATGTCCCCAGGCCCAGCGATGGCACGTCGGGGGCGAGTCCTTCGGGCGCCCCTGGCAGCCTGGGGACGTCGTGGGTCCCTGTGATCCCTTGGTGTCCCTGTGACCCCTGGTGTCCCTGATGTCCCCAATGTCCCTGTGACCCCCCTGATGTCCCCGATGTCCGTGTGACCCCTGGTGTCCCCGATGTCCCCAATGTCCCTGTGACCCCCCTGATGTCCCCGATGTCCCCAGGCCCAGCGGTGGCACGTCGGGGGCAAGTCCTTCGGGCGCCCAGCCTGGGGATGTCGTGGGTCCCTGTGACCCTTTGGTGTCCCCTGGTGTCCCCAATGTCCTCTCTGTGTCCCCTGTGACCCCTGGTGTCCCCTGTGTGACTCTGGTGTCCCCGCTGTCCCCAGGCCCAGCGGTGGCACGTTGGTGGCGAGTCCTTCAGGCGCCCCTGGCAGCCTGGGGACGTTGTGGGCTCTGTGTGACCCCTGGTGTCCCCAATGTCCCTGTGACCCCTTGGTGTCCCTGTGACCCCTGGTGTCCCCAATGTCCCTGTGACCCCTGGTGTCCCTGTGACCCCCTGGTGTCCCCTGTGTGACTCTGGTGTCCCCGCTGTCCCCAGGCCCAGCGGTGGCACGTTGGTGGCGAGTCCTTTGGCCGTCCCTGGCAGCCTGGGGACGTGGTGGGCTGCCTCATCGACCTGGGCGAGTGCCACATGAGCTTCACCCTCAACGGGGAGGTGCTGATCGGGGACGGCGGCTCCGAGGTGGCCTTCAGGGACTTCGAGGTGGCCGACGGTGAGAGGGGGGACACGGGACTGGTGACAGCGCCACGGTGTCACCTGGGGCGGGGGGAGGAGGGGGAGTGGGGCTGGGGGCTTCAGAAATGGGGCTGGGGGCTGTGGGATGGTCTGGGGGCTCTGGGGTGGGTCTGGGGGTACCAGGGATGGGTCTGAGGGATCCAGGGATGGGGCTGGGGTCTCTGGGGTGGGTCTTGGGGATCTAGAGATAGGTCTGGGGGCAGCAGGGATGGGTCTGGGGGATCCAAGGATGGGTCTGAAGGCTCTGGGGTGCATCTGGGGGCAGCAGAAATGGGGCTGGGGGCAGCAGAAATGGGTCTGGGGGCTCTGGATGGGTGTCTGGGGGTACCAGGGATGGGTCTGGGGCAACAAGAATGGGTCTGGGGGATTCAGGAAGGGGTCTGGGGAAACCAGGAATGGGTGTGGAGGCAGCAGAAAGGGGTCTGGGGGCATCAGGAATGGGTCTAGGGTGGGTCTGGGGGCTTCAGAAATGGGTCTGAGGGCACCAGGGATGGGTCTGGGGGTTCAGGGATGGGTGTGGTGGAACCAGGAATGGGTCTGGGGGTTCTGGGATGGGTCTGGGGGCAGCAGAAATGGGTCTGGGGGATCCAGGGATGGGTCTGGGGGTTCCAGGGATGGGTCTGGGGCAGCAGAAATGGGTCTGGGGGATTCAGGAATGGGTCTGGGGGCTCAGGGAGGAGGCTGGGGGATCCAGAAATGGGTCTGGGGGATCTAAGGATGGGTCTGGGGGCTCTGGGGTGGGTCTAGGGGGATCAGGGGTGGGTTTGGGTGCATCAGGAATGGGTCTGGGGCACGAGGAATTGGCCTGGGGGCAGCAGAAATGGGTCTGGGGGAATTCAGGAATGGGTCTGGGGGATCCAAGGATGGGTCTGGGGGCTCTGGGATGGGTCTGGGGTCTCATTGCTGCCCCCCCGTGCCCCCCAGGCTTCGTGCCCGTGTGCAGCCTGGGGCTGGGCCAGGAGGGGCACCTGAACCTGGGCCAGGACGTGGGGCGGGGGGCTTTGGGGTGGGTCTGGGGGCTCTGGGATGGGTCTGGGGGCTCAGAAATGGGTCTGGGGGCTCTGGGATGGGTCTGGGGGCTCTGGGGTGGGGCTGGGATGGGTCTGGGGGCTCTGGGGGTCTCATTGCTGCCCCCCCCGTGCCCCCCAGGCTTTGTGCCCGTGTGCAGCCTGGGGCTGGGCCAGGAGGGGCACCTGAACCTGGGCCAGGACGTGGGGCTGGGGGCTCAGAAATGGGTCTGGGGGCTCTGGGATGGGTCTGGGGTCTCATTGCTGTCCCCCCCGTGCCCCCCAGGCTTTGTGCCTGTGTGCAGCCTGGGGCTGGGCCAGGAGGGGCACCTGAACCTGGGCCAGGACGTGGGGCTGGGGGCTCTGGGATGGGGCTGGGGGCTCTGGGGTGGGTCTGGGGGCTCTGGGGTGGGGCTGGGATGGGTCTGGGGGCTCTGGGGGTCTCATTGCTGTCCCCCCCGTGCCCCCCAGGCTTCGTGCCCGTGTGCAGCCTGGGGCTGGGCCAGGAGGGGCACCTGAACCTGGGCCAGGACGTGGGGCTGGGGGCTCAGAAATGGGTCTGGGGGCTCTGGGGGTCTCATTGCTGCCCCCCCCGTGCCCCCCAGGCTTCGTGCCCGTGTGCAGCCTGGGGCTGGGCCAGGAGGGGCACCTGAACCTGGGCCAGGACGTGGGCACCCTGCGCTACTTCGGCATCTGCGGCCTCCAGGAGGGCTACGAGCCCTTCGCCATCAACATGAAACGGCCGATTGCCCTCTGGTTCAGCCACAGCCTGCCCCAGTTCATCCCCGTGCCCCCCGAGCACCCCCAGCTTGAGGTGAGGGGGATTTGGGGGTCTCTGGGGGGGTTTGGGGGTCTCTGAGGGGGATTTGGGGTGTTTGGGGGGATTTGGGGGGTTTTGGGGTCCCCATTGCCCTGTGGTTCAGCCACAGCCTGCCCCAGTTCATCCCCGTGCCCCCCGAGCACCCCCACCTCGAGGTGAGGGCTGGGCAGGGGTCTCTGGGGGGGTTTTTTGGGGATTTGGGGTCTCTGGTTCAGCCACAGCCTGCCCCAGTTCATCCCCGTGCCCCCCGACCATCCCCAGCTTGAGGTGAGGGGGATTTGGGGGTCTCTGGGGGGATTTGGGGTCTCTGGTTTCAGCCACAGCCTGCCCCAGTTCATCCCTGTGCCCCCTGACCATCCCCAGCTCGAGGTGAGGGGGATTTGGGGGGATTTGGGGGGATTTGGGGGGTTTGGGGTCCCCATCGCCCTCTGGTTCAGCCACAGCCTGCCCCAGTTCGTCCCCGTGCCCCCTGAGCACCCCCAGCTTGAGGTGAAGGGGATTTGGGGGTCTCTGGGGGGATTTGGGGGGGTTTGGGGTCTCTGGTTCAGCCACAGCCTGCCCCAGTTCGTCCCCGTGCCCCCCGAGCACCCCCAGCTCGAGGTGAGGGGGATTTGGGGGTCTCTGGGGGGTTTGGGGTCTCTGGTTCAGCCACAGCCTGCCCCAGTTCGTCCCCGTGCCCCCCGAGCACCCCCAGCTCGAGGTGAGGGGGATTTGGGGGGATTTGGGGGGATTTGGGGTCTCTGAGGGGCATTCAGGGTATTAAGGGAGTCCCTGAAAGTCCCCAAATGTCCCCAGAAGGGGTGAGAATCCCATCCCTAGGGCATTCCCCATTTCTGAGTGTCCCCAAAACGGGGTGAAGTGTCCTCAAAACTGGGTCCCACCCATCCCTAAGGGGTTCCCTGTCCCTGAATGTCCCCAAAACGGGGTGAAGTGTCCCCAAAACAGGGTAAAGTGTCCCCAGAACAGCATTAAGTGTCCCCAAACAAGGTGAAGTGTCCCCAAAATGAGGTGAAGTGTCCCCAAAACAGGATGAAATATCCCCAAAACCGGGTCCCACCATCCCTGGGTGTCCCTGAAGTGTCCCCAAAACAGGGTAAAGTGTCCCCAGAACAGCATTAAGTGTCCCCAAACGAGGTGAAGTGTCCCCAAAACGGGGAGAAGTGTCCCCAGAACAGCATTAAGTGCCCCCAAAATGAGTTGAAGTGTCCCCAAAACCGGGTCCCACCATCCCTGGGTGTCCCTGAAGTGTCCCCAAAACGGGGAGAAGTGTCCCCAGAACAGCATTAAGTGTCCCCAAACAAGGTGAAGTGTCCCCAAAACAGGGTAAAGTGTCCCCAGAACAGCATTAAGTGTCCCCAAACAAGGTGAAGTGTCCCCAAAACAAGGTGAAATTCCCCCAAAACCGTGTCCCACCCCAAACATGGTGAAGTGTCCCCAAAATGAGGTGAAGTGTCCCCAAAATGAGGTGAAGTGTCCCCAAAACGGGGTGAAGTTCCCCCAAAACCGGGTCAAGTGCTCCCAAAACCGGGTCCCACCATCCCTGGGTGTCCCTGAAGTGTCCCCAAAACAGGGTAAAGTGTCCCCAGAACAGCATTAAGTGCCCCCAAACAAGGTGAAGTGTCCCCAAAACAGGGTAAAGTGTCCCCAGAACAGCATTAAGTGCCCCCAAACAAGGTGAAGTGTCCCCAAAACAGGGTAAAGTGTCCCCAGAACAGCATTAAGTGCCCCCAAACAAGGTGAAGTGTCCCCAAAACAGGGTAAAGTGTCCCCAGAACAGCATTAAGTGTCCCCAAACAAGGTGAAGTGTCCCCAAAAGAGGGTCAAGTGTCCCCAAAACAAGGTGAAGTGTCCCCAGACAAGGTGAAGTGCCCCCAAAACAGGGTAAAGTGTCCCCAGAACAGCATTAAGTGTCCCCAAACAAGGTGAAGTGTCCCCAAAAGAGGGTCAAGTGTCCCCAAAACAAGGTGAAGTGTCCCCAGACAAGGTGAAGTGCCCCCAAAATGAGTTGAAGTGTCCCCAAAACCGGGTCCCACCATCCCTGGGTGTCCCTGAAGTGTCCCCAAACAAGGTGAAGTGTCCCCAAAACGGGGTGAAGTTCCCCCAGAACCGTGTCCCGCCACCCCCGGTGCCACCCCTGGGCTGTGCCCGCAGGTGACCCGCCTGGACGGCACCGTGGACACCCCGCCGTGCCTCCGCCTGTCGCACCGCAGCTCCGGGACACCCGCGGCCCCTCCGGAGCTGCTGTTCCTGCGGCTGAGCCTGCCCGTGCAGTTCCACAGCACGTTCCGCTGCACGCCCGGCGCCACGCCGCTGCCGCAGGCGCCGCCGCCGGAGCCCCCCGAGGAGGCGGCCGCGGAGCCGCTGTCCGAGTTCGAGCGGCTGCGGCGCTCGGCCGGGCCCCGCAGCAACGACGGCGACGAGGGAGCCGAGAAGGGAGCGCCGGGGGCGGCGCCCGGGGCGGCCGCCGGGGCTGGGACCGGGGCCGGGGCCGCGGGCCGGGAGCCGCCGCGGGGAGAGAACGAGAAGGACGCGACCACCGAGAAGAGCAAGACCAGGAGGGGGTGAGCGGGGTGGGGGTCCCCAGCATTGGTGCGGGGCTGCAAAAGGGGGGTCCCCAAAGTTGGTGGGGGGCAGTGAAAGGGGGGTCCCCAAAGTTGGTGGGGGGCAGCAAAAGGGGGGTCCCCAATGTTGGTGGGGGGCAGTAAAAGGGGGGTCCCCAAAGTTGGTGGGGGGCAGCAAAAGGGGGGTCCCCAATATTACTGGGGGGCAGCAAAAGGGGGGTCCCCAATGTTGGTGGAGGGCAGTAAAAGGGGGGTCCCCAATATTGCTGGGGGGCAGTAAAAGGGGGGTCCCCAAAGTTGGTGGGGGGCAGTGAAAGGGGGTGCGTGGTGTGGGGGGGTCCCCAGTATTGGTGTGGGGCAGTGAGAGGGGTGGGGGGCAGAAAAAGGGGGGTCTCCAATATTACTGGGGGGCAGTAAAAGGGGGGTCCCCAATATTGCTGGGGGGCAGTGAAAGGGGGGTCTCCAATATTACGGGAGGGCAGCAAAAGGGGGGTCCCCAATGTTGGTGGGGGGCAGCAAAAGGGGGGTCCCCAAAGTTGGTGGGGGGCAGTGAAAGGGGGTGCGTGGTGTGGGGGGTCCCCAGCATTGGTGTGGGTCAGTGAGAGGGGTGGGGGGCAGTAAAAGGGGGGTCCCCAATATTACTGGGGGGCAGCAAAAGGGGGGTCCCCAATGTTGGTGGGGGGCAGTAAAAGGGGGGTCCCCAATATTACTGGGGGTCCCCAATATTGCGGGGGGGTACCAAAAGGGGTGGGGGACAGCAAAAGGGGGTCCTCAATGTTCCTGAGGAGTACCAGGGGGACTAGCAAAAGGGAGTGGGGGACAGCAAAAAAGGGGTCCCCAGTATTGCTGGGGGGCTACAAAAGGGGGTCACAGCCACTGCTGGGGGTCCCCAATAACTCTGAGGGGCACCAGGGGACTTGGGGGGCAGCAAAAGGGGGTGGCAGCCACTGCTGGGGGGTCCCCAATTCCTGAGGGTCCCCAAAAGGGGGTGACACCCATCCCTGGGGGGGGGTCCCTGAGCATCCCCAGTGTGGCAGTTAAGGGGTGTTGTTGGGGGGGTTCCCTGGGGGTCCCTGGGGGTCCCCAGAGCGGGGTGACCCCCCCGGTGCCCCCCAGGTTCCTGTTCAAGGGCCGGAAGACGCCGTTCGCGCCCCCCCCCGCGCCCCCTCCCGTGCCCAGGCTGGAGGAGGACGTGGTGCCCGACGAGCGCGACGACCCCGAGGTCATCATGAACACCACCACGGTACGGACCCCAAAAACACCCAAATATCCCCAAAAACCCCAAATCCCCCAGACCCCGAGGTCATCATGAACACCACCACGGTACGGACCCCAAAATATCCCCAAAAACCTCCCCAAAACCCCCCCAAAAACCCCAAATCCCCCAGACCCCGAGGTCATCATGAACACCACCACGGTACGGACCCCAAAACCACCAAAATATCCCCAAAAACCCAAATCCCCCAGCCCCCGAGGTCATCATAAACACCACCACGGTACGGACCCCAAAAACAACAAAATATCCCCAAAAAACCCCAAAAACCCCAAATCCCCCAGCCCCCGAGGTCATCATGAACACCACCACGGTACGGACCCCAAAACCACCAAAATATCCCCAAAAACCTCCCCAAAAAAGCCCAAATCCCCCAGCCCCCGAGGTCATCATGAACACCACCACGGTACAGACCCCAAAAACACCAAAATATCCCCAAAAACCCAAATCCCCCAGACCTTGAGGTCATCATGAACACCACCACGGTACGGATCCCAAAAACACCAAAATATCCCCAAAAACCTCCCCAAAACCCCAAATCCCCCAGCCCCCGAGGTCATCATGAACACCACCACGGTATGGACCCAAAAACACCAAAATATCCCCAAAAACCTCCCCAAATTCCTCAGACCCCGAGGTCATCATGAACACCACCACGGTACGGACCCCAGAAACACCAAAACACCCCCAAAAACCCCAAATCCCCCAGCCCCTGAGGTCATCATGAACACCACCACGGTACGGACCCCAAAACCACCAAAATATCCCCAAAAACCTCCCCAAAAAAGCCCAAATCCCCCAGCCCCCGAGGTCATCATGAACACCACCACGGTACAGACCCCAAAAACACCAAAATATCCCCAAAAACCCAAATCCCCCAGACCTTGAGGTCATCATGAACACCACCACGGTACGGATCCCAAAAACACCAAAATATCCCCAAAAACCTCCCCAAAACCCCAAATCCCCCAGCCCCCGAGGTCATCATGAACACCACCACGGTACGGACCCAAAAACACCAAAATATCCCCAAAAACCTCCCCAAATTCCTCAGACCCCGAGGTCATCATGAACACCACCACGGTACGGACCCCAGAAACACCAAAATATCCCCAAAAACCCCAAATCCCCCAGCCCCTGAGGTCATCATGAACACCACCACAGTACGGACCCCAAAAACACCCAAAAACCTCCCCAAAAACCCCCCAAAAACCCCAAATCCCCCAGACCCCGAGGTCATCATGAACACCACCACGGTATGGACCCAAAAACCACCAAAATATCCCCAAAAACCTCCCCAAAAAACCCCAAATTCCCCAGACCCCGAGGTCATCATGAACGCCACCGCGGTACGGACCCCAAAACCACCCAAAATATCCCCAAAAACCTCCCCAAAAACCCCAAATCCCCCAGCCCCTGAGGTCATCATGAATACCACCACGGTACGGACCCCAAAAACACCCAAAATATCCCCAAAAACCTCCCCAAAACCCCCCCAAAAACCCCAAATCCCCCAGACCCCGAGGTCATCATGAACACCACCACGGTAAGGACCCCAAAACCACCAAAATATCCCCAAAAACCTCCCCAAAAACCCCAAATCCCCCAGCCCCCGAGGTCATCATGAACACCACCACGGTACGGACCCCAAAAACACCCAAAATATCCCCAAAACCTCCCCAAAAACCCCAAATCCCTCAACCCCCAAGGTCATCATGAACACCACCATGGTACGGACCCCAAAACACCCAAAATATCCCCAAAAACCTCCCCAAAAACCCCAAATCCCCCAGACCCCGAGGTCATCATGAACACCACCACAGTACGGACCCCAAAAACACCAAAATATCCCCAAAAACCTCCCCAAAAACCCCCAAAAAACCCCAAATCCCCCAGACCCCGAGGTCATCATGAACACCACCACGGTACGGACCCAAAAACACCCAAAATATCCCCAAAAACCTCCCTAAAATCCCAAATCCCTCAACCCCGAGGTCATCATGAACACCACCACGGTACTGACCCCAAAACCACCAAAATATCCCCAAAAACCCAAATCCCCCAGCCCCCGAGGTCCTCATGAACACCACCATGGGATGGAATCCCTGAGAACCCCCCCCCCAAACACCCTGTCCCCATGTCCCCTGTCCCGATGTCCCTGTGTCCCCTGTCCCCATGTCCCTGTGGCTGTCCCTGTTCCCATGTCCCCATGTCCCTGACCGTGTCCCCATGTCCCTTGTCCCCAGTACTATTACTCGGTGCGGCTGTTTGCGGGGCAGTGCCTGGGTGGGCTGGGTCACCTGTCCCTGTCCCCATGTCCCCATGTCACTGTCCCCATGTCCCTGTGTCCCCTGTCCCCATGGCTGTCCCTGACCGTGTCCCTTGTCCCTTGTCCCCAGTACTATCACTCGGTGCGGCTGTTTGTGGGGCAGTGTCTGGGTGGGCTGGGTCACCTGTCCCCATGTCCCTGTGTCCCTGTGTCCCTGTCCCCATGGCTGTCCCTGACCGTGTCCCTTGTCCCCAGTACTATTACTCGGTGCGGCTGTTTGCGGGCCAGGAGCCGGGCAGTGCCTGGGTGGGCTGGGTCACCTGTCCCTGTCCCCGTGTCCCTGTGTCCCATGTCCCCTGTCCCCATGTCCTTGTCCCCTGTCCCCATGTCCCTGTGTCCCCAACACTGTCCCCATGTCCCTGTGTCCCTGTCACTGTCCCCATGTCCCTGTCACTGTCCCCATGGCTGTCCCTGACCGTGTCCCTTGTCCCCAGTACTATTACTCGGTGCGCCTGTTTGCGGGCCAGGAGCCGGGCAGTGCCTGGGTGGGCTGGGTCACCTGTCCCTGTCCCCGTGTCCCCGTGTCCCCGTGTCCCTCTCACTGTCCCTGACCGTGTCCCTTGTCCCCAGTACTATTACTCAGTGCGGCTGTTTGTGGGGCAGTGCCTGGGTGGGCTGGGTCACCTGTCCCTGTCACCGTGTCCCTGTGTCCCCATGTCCCTGTCACTGTCCCCATGCCCCTGTGTCCCCTGTCCCTGTGTCCCCATGTCCCCTGTCCCATGGCTGTCCCTGACCGTGTCCCTTGTCCCCAGTACTATTACTCGGTGCGGCTGTTTGTGGGGCAGTGCCTGGGTGGGCTGGGTCACCTGTCCCTGTCCCCATGTCCCTGTCCCTGTCCCCATGTCCCTGTCACTGTCCCCATGTCCCTGTGTCCCCATGTCCCTGTCACTGTCCCCATGTCCCTGACCGTGTCCCTTGTCCCCAGTACTATTACTCGGTGCGGCTGTTTGCGGGGCAGTGCCTGGGTGGGCTGGGTCACCTGTCCCTGTCCCCTGTCCCCGTGTCCCTGTCCCTGTCCCCATGTCCCTGTGTCCCCTGTCACTGTTCCCCATGTCCCTGACACTGTCCCCATGTCCCCTGTCCCCATGTCTGTCCCTGACCGTGTCCCTTGTCCCCAGTACTATTACTCGGTGCGGCTGTTTGCGGGGCAATGCCTGGGTGGGCTGGGTCACCTGTCCCCGTGTCCCTGTCCCTGTCCCCATGTCTGTCCCTGACCGTGTCCCTTGTCCCCAGTACTATTACTCGGTGCGCCTGTTTGCGGGCCAGGAGCCGGGCAGTGCCTGGGTGGGCTGGGTCACCTGTCCCTGTCCCCGTGTCCCTGTGTCCCTGTGTCCCTGTCCCCATGTCCCTGTCCCTGTCCCCATGGCTGTCCCTGACCGTGTCCCTTGTCCCCAGTACTATTACTCGGTGTGCCTGTTTGCGGGCCAGGAGCCGGGCAGTGCCTGGGTGGGCTGGGTCACCTGTCCCTGTCCCCATGTCCCTGTGTCCCCATGTCCCCATGTCCCTGTCCCCATGTCCCCATGTCCCTGTGTCCCCATGTCCCTGTCACTGTCCCCATGTCCCTGACACTGTCCCCTTGTCCCCAGTACTATTACTCGGTGCGGCTGTTTGCAGGCCAGGAGCCGGGCAGTGCCTGGGTGGGCTGGGTCACCTGTCCCTGTCCCCGTGTCCCTGTGTCCCTGTCACTGTCCCCATGGCTGTCCCTGACCGTGTCCCTTGTCCCCAGTACTATTACTCGGTGCGGCTGTTTGTGGGGCAGTGCCTGGGTGGGCTGGGTCACCTGTCCCTGTCCCTGTGTCCCTGTGTCCCCTGTCCCTGTCACTGTCCCCATGTCCCCATGTCCCTGTCACTGTCCCTGACCGTGTCCCTTGTCCCCAGTACTATTACTCGGTGCGCCTGTTTGCGGGCCAGGAGCCGGGCAGTGCCTGGGTGGGCTGGGTCACCTGTCCCTGTCCCCGTGTCCCTGTGTCCCTGTCCCTGTCCCCATGTCCCTGTGTCCCTGTCCCTGTCCCCGTGTCCCTGTGTCCCCGTGTCCCTGTCCCTGTCCCCATGTCACTGTCCCTGTCCCCCTGTCCCCATGTCCCTGACCGTGTCCCTTGTCCCCAGTACTATTACTCGGTGCGCCTGTTTGCGGGCCAGGAGCCGGGCAGTGCCTGGGTGGGCTGGGTCACCCCCCATTTCCACCAGCACGACCCCGATTTCGAGCTGAGCCGCGTGCGCAGCGTCACCGTCACCATGGGCGACGACCGCGGCAACGTGCATGACAGGTACCCCACGGGGACCCCAAAAAATGCCCCAGAGAGACCCCAAATGGAACCCCAAAAGGGTCCCCAGATGCGATCCCAAAGGGATCCCAAAGAGACCCCAAAAGGGACCACAAAGAGACCCCAAAGAGACCCCAAAAGGGACCACAAAGAGACCCAAAGAGACCCAAAAGGACCACAAAGAGACCCCAAAGAGACCCCAAAAGGGACCACAAAGAGACCCCAAATGGGGCCCCAAAGGGATCCCAAAGAGACCCCAAAAGGGACCACAAAGAGACCCCAAATGGGGCCCCAAAGGGATCCCAAAGAGACCCCAAAAGGGACCACAAAGAGACCCCAAATGGGGCCCCAAATGCGATCCCAAAGGGATCCCAAATTGGATCCCAAATAGGACCCTAACAAGACCCCAAAGACACCCCAAACAGGATCCCTAAATGGGACCCCAAATGGGATCCCAAAGAGACCCCAAAGAGACCCCAAAAGGGGATTCCCAAACAGGATGCCAGGTGAGATCCCAAAGGGACCCCAAAGAGACCCCAAAAGAGACCCCTAAACAGGATCCCTAAATGGGACCCCAAATGGGATCTCAAAGGGACCCCAAAGAGACCCCAAAAGGGACAATGGGATCCCTAAATGGGAACTCAAGTGGGATCACTGAATGAGACCCCAAATCACAAAGAGACCCCAGAGAGGGCAATGGACCCCAAAGAGACCCCAAATGGGACCCCAAAGGGACCCACTCCAAAAGAGACCCTGAACAGGACCCCAGAGGGACCCCAAAGGGGCTCCAAATGGGACCCCTAAATGGGATCCCAAGGAAATCCTAAATTGGACCCCAAATTGGACACCAAACAGGGTAACTGCCCCATGGTCTGGGGTATTTTGGGGAGGTTTTGGGGGTCTCACCCCCTTTTTCTCCCCAGCATCAAGCGCAGCAACTGCCCCATGGTGTGGGGCTTAAGTTGGGGAGGGGTCTGTGATTTTGGGGGTATTCTGGGGGTCTCACTCCCTTTTTTCCCCCCCAGCATCAAGTGCAGCAACTGCCCCATGGTGTGGGGTTATTTTGAGGGGCTTTTGGGGTATTTTGGGGGGATTTTTTGGGGGTCTCACCCCCTTTTCCCCCCCAGCATCAAGCGCAGCAACTGCTACATGGTGTGGGGTTATTTTGGGGCGGTTTTGGGGTATTTTGGGGGGGTTTTTGGGGGGATCTCACCCCATTTCCTCCCCCCAGCATCAAGCGCAGCAACTGCTACATGGTGTAGGGGTATTTTGGGGGGGTTTTGGGGTATTTTGGGGGGGTTTTTTGGGGGTCTCACCCCATTTCCTCCCCTCAGCATCAAGCGCAGCAACTGCTACATGGTGTGGGGTTATTTTGGGGCGGTTTGGGGTATTTTGGGGGGGTTTTGGGGTATTTTGGGGGGATTTTTGGGGGGTCTCACCCCCTTTTCCCCCCCAGCATCAAGCGCAGCAACTGCTACATGGTCTGGGGGTATTTTGAGGAGGTTTTGGGGTATTTTGGGGGGGTTTTGGGGTATTTTGGGGGATTTTTTGGGGGTCTCACCCCATTTTCTCCCCCCAGCATCAAGCGCAGCAACTGCTACATGGTCTGGGGTTATTTTGAGGGAGTTTGGGGTATTTTGGGGGGTTTTTTGGGGGTCTCACCCCATTTCCTCCCCCCAGCATCAAGCGCAGCAACTGCTACATGGTGTGGGGTTATTTTGGGGGGGTTTTGGGGTATTTTGGGGGGATTTTGGGGTATTTTGGGGGGGTTTTTTGGGGGGTCTCACCCCCTTTTTCCCCCCCAGCATCAAGTGCAGCAACTGCCCCATGGTGTGGGGTTATTTTGAGGAGGTTTTGGGGTATTTTGGGGAGATTTTTTGGGGGTCTCACCCCATTTCCTCCCCCAAGCATCAAGCGCAGCAACTGCTACATGGTCTGGGGGTATTTTGGGGGGTTTTGGGGTATTTTGGGGGGGTCTCACCCCATTTCCCCCCTCCAGTATCAAGCGCAGCAACTGCTACATGGTGTGGGGTTATTTTGGGGCGGTTTGGGGTATTTTGAGGAGGTTTTGGGGTATTTTGGGGGGGTTTTTGGGGGGTCTCACCCCATTTCCTCCCCCCAGCATCAAGCGCAGCAACTGCTACATGGTGTGGGGTTATTTTGGGGGGATTTGGGGGTATTTTGGGGGGGCTTTTGGGAGGTCTCACCCCCCTTTTTTCCCCCCAGCATCAAGCGCAGCAACTGCTACATGGTGTAGGGGTATTTTGGGGGAGTTTGGGGTATTTTGGGGGGGTTTTTGGGGTATTTTGGGGGGGTTTTTGGGGGGTCTCACCCCATTTTCTCCCCCCAGCATCAAGCGCAGCAACTGCTACATGGTGTGGGGGTATTTTGGGGCGGTTTTGGGGTATTTTGGGGGGGTTTTGGGGTATTTTGGGGGGGTCTCACCCCATTTTCTCCCCCCAGCATCAAGCGCAGCAACTGCTACATGGTGTGGGGGTATTTTGGGGGGGTTTTGGGGTATTTTGGGGGGGTCTCACCCCATTTTTCTCCCCCCAGCATCAAGCGCAGCAACTGCTACATGGTGTGGGGTTATTTTGGGGTGGTTTGGGGTATTTTGGGGGGGTTTTGGGGTATTTTGGGGGGGTTTTTGGGGGGTCTCACCCCATTTCCTCCCCCCAGCATCAAGCGCAGCAACTGCCCCATGGTTTGGGGGTATTTTGGGGGGGTTTTTGGGGGGTCTCACCCCATTTCCCCCCTCCAGCATCAAGCGCAGCAACTGCTACATGGTGTGGGGGGGGGAGTTTGCGACCCCCACCCAGCAGGCCAGGGTGTCCCACACTGACCTGGTCATCGGCTGCCTGGTGGACCTGGCCACGGGGCTCATGACCTTCACAGCCAACGGCAAAGAGATCAACACCTTCTTCCAGGTGAGCTGGGACCCCTCCCCTGAACCCCCCCGGGTGAGGTTTGGGGGTCCCAGCCCACCCCGGGGGTCTCACAGCAGCGTGGTGCCCGCAGGTGGAGCCCAACACCAAACTGTTCCCGGCGGTGTTCGTGCAGCCCACCACCCAAAATGTGCTCCAGTTTGAGCTGGGCAAGCTCAAGGTGAGGAATGGGACCCCCAGCAGGTGGGTGGTGGGGGATGAGACCCCCGAGACCCCCCCAAAAACTCCCCCAAAATCCCTGGGTCATCATGAACACCACCATGGTCTGAGACCCCCCAAAAACTCCCCCAAAATCCCCAGGTCATCATGAACACCACCATGGTATGAGACCCCTGAGACCCCCCCAAAATCCCCTGAGACCACCCCTGGACCCCAAAACCCCCAAACCCCAAGGTCATCATGAACACCATCATGGTACAGGACCCCTGAGAGCCCCCAAAACCCAAACCCTTCACCCTAAACACCCCTTCCTGCACCCCAAAACCCTCAGCTCATCATGACCACCATCACAGTATGGGACCCATAAGACCCCCCCAAAATCCCCCAAAACCCCCAGGTCATCATGAGCACCACCATGGTACAGGACCCCGGAGACCCCCAAAATCCCCAAAACCCCCAGGTCATCATGAACCCCACCATGGTACAGGACCCCTGAGACCCCCAAAATCCCCAAACCCTCAGCTCATCATGAACCCCACCATGGTACAGGACCCCTGAGACCCCCAAAATCCCCAAACCCTCAGCTCATCATGAACCCCACCATGGTACAGGACCCCTGAGACCCCCCAAAATCCCCAAACCCCCAGGTCATCATGAACACCACCATGGTACAGGACCCCTGAGACCCCCCAAAATCCCCAAACCCTCAGGTCATCATGAACCCCACCATGGTACAGGACCCCTGAGACCCCCCCAAAATCCCCCAAACCCCCAGGTCATCATGACCACCATCACAGTATGGGACCCCTGAGACCCCCCAAAATCCCCCAAACCCCCAGGTCATCATGAACCCCACCATGGTACAGGACCCCTGAGACCCCCCAAAATCCCCAAACCCCCAGGTCATTATGACCCCCACCATGGTACAGAGCCCCTGAGAGCCTCAAAATCCCCAGGTCATCATGAACACCACCATGGTACAGGGCCCCGGAGACCCCCAAAATCCCCAAAACCCCCAGGTCATCATGAACACCAGCATGGTACAGGACCCCTGAGACCCCCCCAAAATCCCCAGGTCATCATGAACCCCACCATGGTACAGGACCCCTGAGATCCCCCTAAAATCCCCCAAAACCCTGAGCTCATCATGAACCCCACCATTGTACAGGACCCCGGAGACCCCCAAAATCCCCAAACCCCCAGGTCATCATGAACCCCACCATGGTACAGGACCCCGGAGACCCCCAAAATCCCCAAACCCCCAGGTCATCATGAACCCCACCATGGTACAGGACCCCTGAGACCCCTCCAAAATCCCCAAACCCCCAGGTCATCATGAACCCCACCATGGTACAGGACCCCGGAGACCCCCAAAATCCCCAAACCCCCAGGTCATCATGAACCCCACCATGGTACAGGACCCCTGAGAGCCCCCAAAATCCCCCAAACCCCCAGGTCATCATGACCACCATCACAGTATGGGACGCCTGAGAGCCCCCAAAATGCCCAGACCCCCAGGTCATTATGACCCCCACCATGGTACAGGACCCCTGAGACCCCCCCAAAACCCCCAGGTCATCATGACCACCATCACAGTATGGGACCCCTGAGACCCCCAAAATGCCCAGACCCCCAGGTCATTATGAACCCCACCATGGTACAGGACCCCTGAGAGCCCCCCAAAATCCCCAAAGCCCCCAGGTCATTATAAACACCACTATGGTACAGGACCCCAGAGACCCCCAAAATCCCCAGGTCATCATGAACCCCACCATGGTACAGGACCCCTGAGACCCCCAAAATCCCCAGCTCATCATGAACCCCACCCTGGTACAGGACCCCTGAGAGCCCCCCAAAATCCCAAAACCCCGAGATCATCGTTTTGGGGGTATGGAGAGGGGCTGGGGGACAGCTGTGAGCCCTGGTGAGGCGACTCAGGAGCTGCCAGATGGAACAAGGAGAGCCTTGGGGCCGATCTTTGGGCTCTGCAGGGTGACCCCAGAGGAACTCAGTGCTGAGGGTCTTTGGGGGTCCCCCTGACGCCCCCGTGTCCCCCCAGAACATCATGCCCATCTCGGCGGCCATGTTCAGCAGCGAGAGGCAGAACCCGGCGCCGCAGTGCCCGCCCAGGCTGGTGATCCAGCACCTGACCCCGGTCACCTGGAGCCGCATGCCCACCGAGTACCTGGCCGTGGAGAGCGCCCGGCTGGGCGAGCGCCAGGGCTGGGCCGTGGAGTGCTCCGAGCCCCTGCAGATGATGGCCCTGCACATCCCCGAGGAGGACAGGTGGGGACACCCAGGGACACCCAGGGACACCAAGTGGGACCCCTAAATGGAATCCCAGAGAAATCCCAAATGGGGTCCCAGAGAAATCCCAAATGGCACCCCTAAATGGGATCCCAGAGAAATCACAAATGGGATCCCAAAGAAATTCCAAATGGGGTCCCAGAGAAATCCCAAATGGGATCCCTAAATGGGATCCCAGAGAAATCCCAAATGGCACCCCTAAATGGGATCCCAGAGAAATCACAAATGGGATCCCAAAGAAATTCCAAGTGGGATCCCAGAGAAATCCCAAATGGGATCCCTAAATGGGATCCCAGAGAAATCACAAATGGGACCCCTAAACGGGATCCCAGAGAAATCCCAGATGGCACCCCTAAATGGGATCCCAGAGAAATCACAAATTGCACCCCTAAATGGGATCCCAAAGAAATCCCAAATGGGACCGCAAATTGGACCCCAAATTGGACCCCAAATAGGGCAACTGTCCCGTGGTCTGGGGGTATTTTAGGGGGGGTTTGGGGGTCTCATCCCCTTTTTCCCCCCAAGATCAAGCACAGCAACCCCCCCATGGTGTGGGGGTTAAATAGGGGAGGGGTCCATGGTCTGAGGGGGTTTTTGCACATCCCCGAGGAGGACAGGTGGGGACATCCAGGGACACCCAGGGACACCCAGCCTCGTGGGGTTCTGTCCCATGGGGTCCCATCCCCAGGAGACCCTGGGGTCTCACCCCAAAAGTCCCATCCCCAGGAGATTGTGGGTTCCCATCCCAGGGGTCTCATCTCCGGGAGACCCTGGGGTCTTGCCCCAAAAGTCCCAACCCCAGGAGAGCTTGAGGTCTCATCCCCAGGAGAGCTTGGGGTCTCACCCCAAAATTCCCATCCCCAGGAGAACTTGGGGTCTTGCCCCAAAGGTCCCATCCTCAGGAGACCTTGGGATCTTACCCCAAAAGTCCCATCCCCAGGAGAGTTGGGGTCCCATCCCCAGGAGAGCTTGGGGTCTCACCCCAAAATTCCCATCCCCAGGAGATCATGGGATCTCACCCCAAAAGTGTCATCCCAGGAGATTGTGGGGTCCCATCCCCAGGAGAGCTTGAGGTCTCATCCCCAGGGATCTCATCCCCAGGAGATCATGGGGTCTTGCCCCAAAAGTCCCAACCTCAGGAGAGCTTGGGGTCTCAACCCAAAAAGTGTCATCCCCAGGAGACCCTGGGGTCCCATCCCAAAAGACCCAGCCCCAGGAGAGCTTGGAGTCCCCATCCCAGGGGTCTCATCCCCAGGAGACCCTGGGGTCTTACCCCAAAAGTCCCAACACCAGGAGAGTTGGGGTCCCATCCCCAGGAGAGCTTGGGGTCTCAACCCAAAAAGTGTCATCCCCAGGAGATCCTGGGGTCTCGCCCCAAAAGTCCCAACCCCAGGAGAGCTTGAGGTCTCATCCCCAGGAGAGCTTGGGGTCTCACCCCAAAATTCCCATCCCCAGGAGATCATGGGATCTCACCCCAAAAGTGTCATCCCAGGAGATTGTGGGGTCCCATCCCCAGGAGAGCTTGAGGTCTCATCCCCAGGGATCTCATCCCCAGGAGATCATGGGGTCTCGCCCCAAAAGTCCCAACACCAGGAGAGTTGGGGTCCCATCCCCAGGAGAGCTTGGGGTCTCAACCCAAAAAGTGTCATCCCCAGGAGATCCTGGGGTCCCATCCCAAAAGACCCAGCCCCAGGAGAGCTTGGAGTCCCCATCCCAGGGGTCTCATCCCCAGGAGACCTTGGGGTCTCACCCCAGAAGTCCCATCCCCAGGAGACCTTTTGCCCCCATCCCAGTGGTCCCACCCTGTGTCCCCCTCTCCTGATCCCCATTCCCTGTCCCCCCAAGGGGTCCCACCCCATATCCCCCCATTCCCCACCCCCAGAGCCCCCACCCCATCCCAGCGTGGGCCCCCCACCCCGGCCCCTGTGATGGTGCTCACAGGGGTCTTAGGATGAGAGAAGAGACGAAGATATGACTTTTATCTTTCAGAGGGCTTGATTTATTATTTTATTATATAGATTACGTTAAAACTATACTAAAAGAATAGAAGAAAAAGTTTCATCAGAAGGGAAGAAGAAGCTAGAATAGTTTCTTTTCTATTCTAGCTAAGAATAGAAAGGAAAGAAGGATAACAAAGGTTTGTGGCTCAGGCTCTGTGTCCAAGCCAGCTGGGCTGTGATTGACCATTAATTACAAACCACCACATGAAACCAATCACAGATGCACCTGTTGCATCCCACAGCATCAGCTAACCATTGTTCACATTTTATTCCTGAGGCCTCCCAGCTTCTCAGCAGGAAAAATCCTAAGGAAAGGATTTTTCATAAAAGCCGTCTGCGACAACAGACCCGCCCCGTTTCCCCCGCAGGTGCATCGACATCCTGGAGCTGTGGGAGCGCGAGGAGCTGCTGCAGTTCCAGTGCCACACGCTGCGCCTCTACTGCGCCGTGTGCGCGCTGGGCAACAACCGCGTGGCGCACGCGCTCTGCAGCCACGTGGACCAGGCGCAGCTGCTCTTCGCCATCGAGAGCCCCGAGCTGCCGGGGCCGCTGCGCGCCGGCTACTACGACCTGCTGCTGGCCATGCACCTGGACGCGGCGCAGCGCGCCCGCTCCTCCATGAGCGCCGAGTTCATCGTGCCCATCACCGAGGCCACGCGCGCCATCGCGCTCTTCCCCGACGGAGGCCGCTGCCCGGGGCCCCCGGGCGTGGGGCCCAGCGCCTGCCTGAGACCCCAGCCCCATTTCTCGGAGCCGTGCTTCATCCGGGCGGGGGGCGGCGGAGGGCGGGCGCCGCTCAGCCCGGCCATCCCGCTGGACGAGCTGGGGGCCAAGGCCATGCGCATGCTGGCCGAGGCCGTGGCCGGAGGGGGCCCCCACGCCCGGGACCCCGTGGGGGGCAGCGTGGAGTTCCAGCTGGTGCCCGTGCTCAAGCTGGTGTCGGCGCTGCTGGCCGTGGGGGCACTGGGCGACGACGACGTGCGGCGAGTGCTGCGCATGATCGAGCCCCGCGTGTTCGGCGAGGGACGGCGGGAGGAGGGAGAGGAGGAGGAGAAGGAGGAGGAGGAGGAGGAGGAGGAGGTGAAGGCCATCGAGGCTGGTGAGGGGGAGGAGGAGGAGGATGAGGAAGCGAGGAGGAAAAAGGCCGTGGAGGCTGGAGAGGAGGAGGAGGAGGAAGAGGAAGAGGAGGAGGGAGTGAGGAGGAGGAAGGCCATCGAGGCTGGAGAGCTGCAGGCGGAGGAGGAGGATGAGGAGGAGGCCAGGAGGACGAAGGCCATTGAGGCTGGGGAGGTGCAGGAGGAGGAGGAGGAGAAGGAGGAAGAGGAAGAGCTGGAGGAGGGGCTGCTGCAGATGAAGCTGCCGGAGTCGGTCAAGCTGCAGGTGAGGGAGGGGACAGGGGCGGGGGGTTTGTGTCCCCTCGCTGTCCCCTCTCCGTGTCCACCTCATGTCCCCTCCCTGGGCTCTCCATCCCGGTGTCCTTGTCCCCTCCCCAGGGTCCCTGTCCCAGTGATGTCCTGGGGTCCCCATCCCCATGGTGTCCCCAGTGACCCCCATATCCTTAATGTTCCTGTGTCCCTGACATCTCCAATGTCCCTGATGTCCCCAATGTCCCCAATGTCCCTGATATCCCCAATGTCCCCATGTCCCCAATGTCCCCGTGTCCCCACAGATGTGCCACCTGCTGCAGCACCTGTGCGAGCAAGAGCTGCAGCCCCGGGTGGAGGTCTCTGTGTCCCCAATGTCCCTGATGTCCCCAGTGTCCCCAATGTCCCCGTGTCCCCACAGATGTGCCACCTGCTGCAGCACCTGTGCGAGTGGGAGCTGCAGCACCCTGATGTCCCCAATGTCCCCATGTCCCCATGTCCCTGACATCCCCGTGTCCCCGCAGATGTGCCACCTGCTGCAGCACCTGTGCGAGCGGGAGCTGCAGCATCTGTGTCCCCAATGTCCCCATGTCCCTGATGTCCCCGTGTCCCCGCAGATGTGCCACCTGCTGCAGCACCTGTGCGAGCGGGAGCTGCAGCACCCTGTGTCCCCAATGTCCCCAATGTCCCTGATGTCCCCAATGTCCCCGCAGATGTGCCACCTGCTGCAGCACCTGTGCGAGCGGGAGCTGCAGCACCGCGTCGAGGCCATCGTGGCGTTCTCGGAGCGCCACGTGCAGCGGCTGCAGCGGGACCAGCGGCGCCGCTACGGGCGCCTGATGCGCGCCCTGACCATGTCGGCGGCAGAGACCGCCCGGCGCACCCGCGAGTTCCGCTCGCCACCGCAGGAGCAGGTGGGGACAGAATGGGGACAGAGTGGGGACAGAGTGGGGACAGTGCGGGGACAGGGCGGGGACAGGGTGGGGACAGCATGGGGACAGAGCGGGGACAGGGTGGGGACAGGGCGGGGACAGAGGGAGGGCAGGGCGGGGACAGAGTGGGGACAGCGCGGGGACAATGCGGGGACAGAGTGGGGACAGAGCGGGGACAGGGTGGGGACAGAGCGGGGACAGGGTGGGGACAGCATGGGGACAGTGCGGGGACAGGGCGGGGACAGAGTGGGGACAGGGTGGGGACAGAGTGGGGACAGAGGGAGGGCAGGGCGGGGACAGAGTGGGGACAACGCGGGGACAGAGGGAGGGCAGAACGGTGACAGCGTGGGGACAGAGTGGGACAGGTTGGGGACAGAGTAGGACAGAGCGGTGACAGCGTGGGGACAGGGCGGGTACAGCATGGGGGACAGAGCGGGGACAGAGCGGGGACAGAGTGGGCCAGGATGGGGACAGAGCGGTGACAGTGTGGGACAGAGCGGGGACAGAGTGGGGGCACAATGGGGGCAGAGTGGGGACAGAGTCAGGGCAGAGCCAGGACAGAGGGGGGACACTGCTGGGACACGGCAGGGATGGCATGGGGGACATGGCCTTGAGTGGGAGAACAGGGATGTGCATGGGCACAGCGTGGGGACACTGCAGGGACACCCTGGGGACACTGATGGGGACACAGCCTTGGGTGGGATGTGCATGGGGACACTGCAGGGACACCCTGGGGACACTGATGGGGACACAGCCTTGGGTGGGAGAACAGGGATGTCCTGCCATGTCCCTGTGTCCCCGTGTCCCCAGATCAACATGCTGATGCAGTACAAGGGAGGGGCTGAGGATGAGGAGTGTCCCGTGCCTGGGGACATCCGGGACGAGCTGCTCGACTTCCACAATGACCTGCTGGCCCACTGCGGTGATGGGGGGACAGGGACACCCCCTGGGCTTGGGGACACCCCCTGGGCTTGGGGACAGCCCTCTGGGCTTGGGGACAATACCCTGGGCTTGGGGACACCCCTTGGGCTTGGGGACACCCCCTGGGCTTGGGGACACCCCCTGGGCTTGGGGACAATACTCTGGGCTTGGGGATACCCTCTGGGCTTGTGGACAATCCCCTGGGCTTGGGGACAATATCCAGAGGTTTGGGGACACCCCCTGGGCTTGGGGACACCCTCTGGGCTTGGGGACACCCCCTGGGATTGGGGACAACCCCTCTGGGGTGTGGGGACACCCCCTGGGCTTGGGGACAACCCTGGGCTTGGGGACAACTCCTGGGCTTGTGGACAATCCCCTGGGCTTGGGGACACCCCCTGGGCTTGGGGACACCCTCTGGGGTGTGGAGACACCCCCTGGGCTTGGGGACAATCCCCTGGGCTTGGGGACAATACCCTGGGCTTGGGGACACCCCCTGGGCTTGGGGATACCCTCTGGGCTTGGGGACACCCCCTGGGCTTGGGGACAATATCCAGAGGTTTGGGGACACCCCCTGGGCTTGGGGACACCCCCTGAGCTTGGGGACACCCCCTGGGATTGAGGGCATCCCCCCGGGGTTGGGGACACCCTCTGGGCTTGGGGACACCCTCTGGGCTTGGGGACAATCCCCTGGGCTTGGGGACAATATCCAGAGGTTTGGGGACACCCCCTGGGCTTGGGGACAACCCCCTGGGATTGAGGGCATCCCCCTGGGCTTGGGGACACCCCCTCTGGGGTATGGGGACACCCCCTGGGCTTGGGGACAATCCCCTGGGCTTGGGGACACCCCCAGTTAAACTGGGATCTCCCCATTGGAACTGGGACCCCCATTGTGGGACCCCAGAGACCCCCGGGAGTGCAGGGACTCCATCCAGAGACCCTGTGCCCCCCCTTGGGGACATGGGGACACCCCTGTGACCCCCCCCGTGTCCCCCAGGCATTGAGCTGACGGAGGAGGAAGAGGAGGAGGAGGAGGAGACGTCGCTGCGGCAGCGGCTGCTGGGGCTGGTGCAGAAGGTGGTGGGGGTCCGGGGCCCCCCCAAGGAGGAGGAGACGCCCCCCGAGGAGCCCCCGGTGCCCAGTGAGGAGGGGACAGGGGGGTGGGGACAGGGACACTCGGCTGGGCCCGGGACGTGGCCGAGGTGGCATTGGGGTGACACACGAGGTGTCACCAAGGAGTTGGTCAGGGTGTCCTCAAGGAGTTGGTCAGGGTGTCCTCAAGGAGTTGGCCAAGGTGTCCTCAAGGTGACACACAAGGTGTCCCCAAGGTGCCAACCAAGATGTCACCAGGATACAGCCAACCTGTCCCCAAGGTGCTGGCCAAGATGTCCCCAAGGTGGCAGCGCTGCAGGGGCTCATCTGGCAGACCATGGGCACAGGAATCACTGTGTCCCCAATGTCCCCGTTACCCCCAATGTCCCCGTTGTCCCCAATGTCCCCAGTGTCCCCAATGTCCCCAGGCATGCTGCAGGAGCTGATCTCGCAGACCATGGTGCACTGTGTCCCCATTGTCCCCAATGTCCCCGTTGTCCCCGCTGTCCCCAGGCACGCTGCAGGAGCTGATCTCGCAGACCATGGTGCACTGGGCACAGGAGTCACTGTGTCCCCATTGTCCCCAATGTCCCCAATGTCCCCGCTGTCCCCAGGCACGCTGCAGGAGCTGATCTCGCAGACCATGGTGCACTGGGTCACTGTGTCCCCAATGTCCCCGTTGTCCCCAATGTCCCCAGGCACGCTGCAGGAGCTGATCTCACAGACCATGGTGCACAGGAATCACTGTGTCCCCAATGTCCCCAATGTCCCCGCTGTCCCCAGGCACGCTGCAGGAGCTGATCTCGCAGACCATGGTGCACTGGGTCACTGTGTCCCCAATGTCCCCAGTGTCCCCAATGTCCCCAATGTCCCCGCTGTCCCCAGGCACGCTGCAGGAGCTGATCTCGCAGACCATGGTGCACTGTGTCCCCAATGTCCCCAATGTCCCCAATGTCCCCAGGCACGCTGCAGGAGCTGATCTCGCAGACCATGGTGCACTGGGTCACTGTGTCCCCAATGTCCCCGTTGTCCCCGCTGTCCCCAGGCACGCTGCAGGAGCTGATCTCGCAGACCATGGTGCACTGTGTCCCCAATGTCCCCATTGTCCCCAGTGTCCCCATTGTCTCTGCTGTCTCCAGGCACGCTGCAGGAGCTGATCTCGCAGACCATGGTGCACTGGGCACAGGAATCACTGTGTCCCCAATGTCCCCGTTGTCCCCGCTGTCCCCAGGCACGCTGCAGGAGCTGATCTCGCAGACCATGGTGCACTGGGCGCAGGAATCACTGTGTCCCCAATATCCCCAGTGTCCCCAATGTCCCTGCTGTCCCCAATGTTCCCGTTGTCCCCGGTGTCCCCAGGCACGCTGCAGGAGCTGATCTCGCAGGCCATGGTGCACTGGGTCCCCATTGTCCCCAATGTCCCCATTGTCCCCAATGTCCCCAGGCACGCTGCAGGAGCTGATCTTGCAGACCATGGTGCACTGGGTCACTGTGTCCCCAATGTCCCCATTGTCCCCAGTGTCCCCAGGCACGCTGCAGGAGCTGATCTCGCAGACCATGGTGCCCTGGGTCACTCTGTCCCCAATGTCCCTGCTGTCCCCAATGTCCCCGTTGTCCCCACTGTCCCCAGGCACGCTGCAGGAGCTGATCTCGCAGACCATGGTGCCCTGGGTCACTGTGTCCCCAATGTCCCCGTTGTCCCCAATGTCCCCAATGTCCCCAGGCACGCTGCAGGAGCTGATCTCGCAGACCATGGTGCACTGGGTCACTGTGTCCCCAATGTCCCCAATGTCCCCATTGTCCCCAATGTCCCCATTGTCCCCACTGTCCCCAGGCACGCTGCAGGAGCTGATCTCGCAGACCATGGTGCACTGTGTCCCCATTGTCCCCAATGTCCCCAATGTCCCCGCTGTCCCCAGGCACGCTGCAGGAGCTGATCTCACAGACCATGGTGCACTGGGCGCAGGAGTCGTTCATCCAGAGCCCGGCGCTGGTGCGGGCCATGTTCAGCCTGCTGCACCGGCAGTACGACGCGCTGGGCGAGCTGGGCCGGGCGCTGCCCAAGGCCTACGCCATCAGCGCCACCTCGGTGCCCGACACCACGGCCCTGCTCGAGTGCCTGGGCCAGATCCGCTCGCTGCTCATCGTGCAGATGGGCCCCGAGGAGGAGAACCTCATGATCCAGAGCATCGGGTGCGTGCGAGCCCCTGGGTCACTCTGTGTCCCCTTGTGTCACCCTGTGTCCCCCTGTGTCCTGTCTCGGTCACCTTGTGTCCTCCTGTGTCCTCTCTGGGTCACCCTGTGTCACCCTGTGTCCCCTTGTGTCCTGTCTGGGTCACCTTGTGTCCCCTTGTGTCCTGTTTGGGTCACCCTTTGTCCTCCTGTGTCCTCTCTGGGTCACCCTGTGTCCCCTTGTGTCCTCCCTGTGTCACCCTGTGTCCCCCTGTGTCCTGTTTGGGTCACCTTGTGTCCTCTCTGGGTCACCCTGTGCCACCCTGCGTCCTCCCTGTGTCACCCTATGTCCCCTTGTGTCCTGTCTGGGTCACCCTGCATCCCGTTGTGTCCTGTCTGGGTCACCCTGTGTCCCCTTGTGTCCTGTCTGGGTCACCTTGTGTCCTCCTGTGTCACCCTGTGTCCTCTCTGGGTCACCCTGTGTCCTCTTGTGTCCTGTCTGGGTCACCCTGTGTCCTCCATGGCTCCTCTTTGTGTCCCCGTGTGTCCTCTCTCTGTCCTTCTTTGTGTCCACCCTGTGTCCCCTTGTGTCCTCCTTGTGTCCTTCTCTGTCCTCCTGTGTCCCCCTGTGTCCCCATCCAGGCACCCTGAGAACCCCCAAACCCCCCAAATCTGCCCCTGAACACCCCATAACCCACCTGAACACCCCATAACTCCCACAACCCCCCCAAATGTGTCCCTGAACACCCCACAACCTCCCAAACACCCCGAATCTGCCCCTGAGCACCCCAAATCTGCCTCTGAACACCCCATAACTCCCTCAAACCCCCCAAATGTGTCCCTGAACACCCCACAACCTCCCAAACACCCCGAATCTGCCCCTGAGCACCCCAAATCTGCCTCTGAACACCCCATAACCCCCCTGAGCCCCCCAAATCTGTGATCCCCCTGTGCTCCCCCCCAGGAACATCATGAACAACAAGGTGTTCTAGCAGCACCCCAAATCCCACCTGAACACCCCATAACCCCCCCAAACACCACAAATCTGTCCCTGAAAACTCCCCTGACCCCCCCAAATCTGTGACCCCCCCCCAAATCTGTGTCCCCCCAGGAATATCATGAACAACAAGGTGTTCTACCAGCACCCCAAATCCCACCTCAGCACCCCATAACCCCCCCAAAACCCCCAAATCTACCCCTAAATACCCCATAACCCCTTCAAACACCACAAATCTGCCCCTGAACACCCCCCTGACCCCCCAAATCTGTGCCCCCCCAGGAACATCATGAACAACAAGGTGTTCTACCAGCACCCCAACCTGATGCGGGCCCTGGGCATGCACGAGACCGTGATGCAGGTGATGGTCAGCGTCCTGGGTGGTGGCGAGTCCAAGGTGAGCCCCCCCCACCCTTGGGTGCCCCCCTGGGGACCCCCCCGGAGCTGCCCTGACCCCCCGGTGCCCCCCAGGAGATCCGGTTCCCCAAGATGGTGACCAACTGCTGCCGCTTCCTCTGCTACTTCTGCCGCATCAGCCGCCAGAACCAGCGCTCCATGTTCGACCACCTGGGCTACCTGCTGGAGAACAGTGGAATTGGGCTGGGTGAGACACCCTGGGACCCTCCTGAGATCCCCAAAAACCTCCTGGGACCCCCACCATGTCCCCATTGCCATCGCTGCCCTGTCCCTTGTCACCCCCTGTCCTGTCCCTGTCACCCCCACCTGGGCTACCTGCTGGAGAACAGTGGAATTGGGCTGGGTGAGACACCCCAAAACCCCCTGAGATCCCCAAAAACCTCCTGGGACCCCCCCGCCATGTCCCTAGTGCCACCCCCATGTCCCCATTTCCACCCCCTGTCCCCTCCCTGCCACCCCCTGTTCTGTCCCTGTCACCCCCACCTGGGCTACCTGCTGGAGGACAGCGGCATCGGCCTGGGTGAGACACCCCAAAACCCCCTGAGATCCCCAAAACCCTCCTGGGATCCTCCTGTGTCCCCTTTGTGTCCCCTCTGTCCCCTCCAGTCCTCTTGGGGGTCCTTTAGGACACCTTGAGGGGGAAGTCTCTGCCCCCCACTCTGTCCCCTGTTGTCCCCAAGCACACCTTGAGGAGGGGTCTCTGTCCCCAGTGTCCCCTGACCTCCCTGTCCCCCGGTGTCCTCTGGTGTCCCCTGACCTCCCTGTCCCCATTGTCCCCAAGGCATGCAGGGCTCCACCCCCCTGGACGTGGCGGCCGCCTCTGTCATCGACAACAACGAGCTGGCGCTGGCCCTCAAGGAGCAGGACCTGGAGAAGGTGGGGACAGCCCTGTGTCACCTCCATGTCACCTCCATGTCACCTCTGTGTCCCCGGGTGTCCCCTGGGGCAGGTGGTGACGTACCTGGCGAGCTGCAGAGCTGCCCCATGCTGCTGTACCCCAAAACCCTCTGTGTCCCCCCATGTCCCCTGGTGTCACCTCCGTGTCCCCTGGGGCAGGTGGTGACGTACCTGGCGGGCTGCAGAGCTGCCCCATGCTGCTGTACCCCAAAACCCTCTGTGTCCCCCCATGTCCCCTGATGTCCCCTGGTGTCCCCTGATGTCCCCGGTGTCCCCTGGGGCAGGTGGTGACGTACCTGGCGGGCTGCAGAGCTGCCCCATGCTGCTGTACCCCAAAACCCTCTGTGTCCCCCCATGTCCCCTGGTGTCCCCTGATGTCCCCATGTCCCCTGATGTCCCCATGTCCCCTGGTGTCCCCTGATGTCCCCATGTCCCTGGGGCAGGTGGTGACGTACCTGGCGAGCTGTGGCCTGCAGAGCTGCCCCATGCTGCTGTACCCCAAAACCCTCTGTATCCCCCCATGTCCCCTGGTGTCCCCTGATGTCCCCATGTCCCCTGGTGTCCCCTGATGTCCCCATGTCCCCTGGTGTCCCCTGGTGTCCCCTGATGTCCCCATGTCCCTGGGGCAGGTGGTGACGTACCTGGCGAGCTGTGGCCTGCAGAGCTGCCCCATGCTGCTGGCCAAGGGTTACCCCGACATCGGCTGGAACCCCTGCGGGGGTGAGAAGTACCTGGACTTCCTGCGCTTCGCCGTCTTCGTCAACGGTGAGACGCCCCAGGTGTCCCCAAGTGTCCCCAGGTGTCCCCAGGTCCCCTCAAGGGGGTCCCTGTGTCACCCCCATGCCCCTCATGGCAGCACTATCTGGATTTCCTGTGCTTTGCCATCTTTGTCACTGGTGAGAGACCCCCGCGTGGCCCTCAGGTGTCCTCAGGTGTCCCTCAGGTGTCCCCAGGTGCCCCCAAGTGTCCTCAGGTGTCCCCAGGTCCCCTCAAGGGGGTCCCTGTGTCACCCCCATGCCCCTCATGGCAGCACTGTCTGGATTTCCTGTGCTTTGCCATCTTTGTCACTGGTGAGAGAACCCGCGTGGCCCTCAGGTGTCCCCAGGTGTCCCCAGGTGTCCCCAGGTGCCCCTCAGATGTCCCCCTGTCCCCTCCTGTGGGTTTGTGTTTTGGGGGTCCCTTTTTGGGGTCCCATTCCTGCAGGGGAGAGCGTGGAGGAGAACCCAGATTGAGGTTCCCAATTGAGTTCTCAGGACTCCCTGTGCTGGGGGTTTTGGGGTTCCCTGTTTTGGGGGTTTTGGGGTTCCCTGTTTTGGGGGTTTTAGGGTTCACTGTTTTAGGGGTTTTTTGGGTTTGTGTTTTGGGTATTCTGGGGTGTCCCTGTGACCTTTGGGGTCCCATTGCCCAAGGGAGAGCATGGAGGAGAATGCCAACGTGGTGGTGCAGCTGCTGATCTAGGACTCTCTGTTTTAGGGGTTTTAGTGGTTTTTAGGGTTTGTGTTTTAGGAACTCTGGCGTGTCCCTGTGACTTTTGGGGTCCCATTCCCCAGGGGAGAGTGTGGAGGAGAACACCAACGTGGTGGTGCGGCTGCTGATCCGGGGCTCCCTGTTTTAGGGTTTTAGGGGATTTAGTGGTTTTAGAGGTTTTTTTTGGCTTTTATTTTGGGAATTTTGAGGTGTCCCTGTGACCTTTGGGGTCCTGTTCCCCAGATGAGAGCGTGGAGGAGAGAACACCAACGTGGTGGTGTGGCTTCTGATCCGGGACTCTCTGTTTTAGGGGTTTTGGGGTTCCCTGTTTTGGGGATTTTAGGGTTCCCTGGTTTAGGGATTTTTCAAGTTTGTGTTTTGGGAATTCTGGGGTCTCGCTGTGACCTTTGGGGTCCCGTTCCCAAGGGGAGAGCGTGGAGGAGAACGCCAACGTGGTGGTGCGGCTGCTGATCCAGGGCTCCCTGTTTTAGGGTTTTAGGGATTTTAGTGGGTTTAGATGTTTTTAGAGGTTTTTTGGGTTTGTGTTTTGGGAATTTTGAGGTGTCCATGTGACTTTTGGGGTCCCGTTCCCAGGGGAGAGCGTGGAGGAGAACGCCAACGTGGTGGTGCGGCTGCTGATCTGGGGCTCCCTGTTTTAGGGTTTTAGGGGATTTAGTGGTTTTAGAGGTTTTTTGGGCTTTTATTTTGGGAATTTTGAGGTGTCCCTGTGACTTTTGGGGTCCCTCTCCCAGGGGAGAGCGTGGAGGAGAACGCCAACGTGGTGGTGCGGCTGCTGATCCGGCGTCCCGAGTGCTTCGGGCCGGCGCTGCGGGGCGAGGGCGGCTCGGGGCTGCTGGCGGCCATCCAGGACGCCCTGAGCATCGCCCAGGACCCCGCCCGGGACGGGCCCAGCGGCCGCAGGGAGAGGAGGCCGTGAGCAGTGGGATGGGATGGGATTGGGATCGGGGTGGGATTGGGATTGGGATTGGGATTGGGATGGGATTGGGATTGGGATTGGGATTGGGATTGGGATTGGGATTGGGAGTGGGATTGGGATGGGATTGGGGTGGGATTGGGATTGGGATGGGATTGGGATCGGGGTGGGATTGGGATTGGGATGAGGATGGGGATGGGGATTGGGATGGGATTGGGATGGGGACCCCGCCCGGGACGGGCCCAGCGGCCGCAGGGAGAGGAGGCCGTGAGTAGTGGGAGTGGGATGGGATTGGGATCGGGGTGGGATTGGGATTGGGATGGGATGGGGATGGAATTGGGATTGGGAATGGGATGGGATTGGGATGGGATTGGGATTGGGATTGGGATTGGGATTGGGATTGGGATTGGGATTGGGATGGGATTGGGATGAGGATGGGGATGGGATTGGGATTGGGATTGGGATTGGATTGGGATGGGATTGGGATGGGATTGGGAGTGGGAGTGGGTTTGGGATTGGGATGGGATTGAATTGGGATGGGATTGGGATTGGGAGTGGGAGTGGGATTGGGATGGGGATGGGATTGGGATGGGGACCCCGCCCAGGACAGGCCCAGCGGCCGCAGGGAGAGGAGGCCGTGAGCAGTAGGAGTGGGATTGGGATGGGATGGGATTGGGGTTAGGAATGGGATTGGGATTTTGATTGGGATTGGGATTGGGATGGGATTGGGAGTGGGATTGGGATTGGGATTGGGATTGGGATGGGATTGGGATTGGGATGGGATGGGATGGGATTGGGATGGGATTGGGATTGGGATTGGGATTGGGATTGGGATGGGATTGGGATGGGATTGGGATTGGGATTGGATTGGGGTGGGATTGGGATTGGGATTGGGATTGGGATTGGGATGGGGACCCCGCCCGGGACGGGCCCAGCAGCTGCAGGGAGAGGAGGCCGTGAGTGCCAAGAGTGGGAGTGGGGTTGGAGTGGGGATTGGGATGGGATTGGGTGGGGTTAGGAATGGAATTACGAATGGGATTGGGAATGGGATTGGGTGGGACTGGAATGGGAATGGGATTGGGATTGGGTAGGAATGGGACTGGAACTGGAAATGAGATTGGATGAGGTTGGGAATGGAACTGGGATCAGGAATGGGGTTGGGATGAGGATGAGGATGAGATGTCAATGGTGAGAAATGCAAGTGAGGATGAAGACAGAACAGAGCAGGCATCAAGCTGTGAACAGAAGGAGGATGAAGATGGGCTGGAATGGGGTGGGCTGAAGATGACAATACTGGGATGGCCTGGAGGACCCCAGGGTGACCCCCTGACCCCTCAGACCCCCCGTTCCCCCCAGGTTCGGGCCCGAGGAGCCCCCTGAGGAGAACCGGGTGCACCTGGGCCACGCCATCATGTCCTTCTACGCCGCCCTCATCGACCTGCTGGGCCGCTGCGCCCCCGAGATGCACGTACGGACCTGGGGGCTTTGGGGGGGCTCAGGGGGGTCCTGGGGGGGTCAGGACTCGGGTTGTGACCCCCCCTCCCCGTGTGTGACCCCCACAGCTGATCCAGGCGGGGAAGGGGGAGGCCCTGCGGATCCGGGCCATCCTGCGCTCGCTCGTCCCGCTCGAGGACCTGGTGGGGATCATCAGCCTCCCCCTGCAGATCCCGGCGCTGGGAAAAGGTGGGGAGGGGTCCCCAAAACTGGGGAGGGGTCACTGGGATGAGGGACACCCCAAAATGTGGGGACTGGGATGGGGAACACACCCCAAAATGTGGGGAGCTGGTGGGGATCATCAGCCTCCCCCTGCAGATCCCGGCGCTGGGAAAAGGTGGGGAGGGGTCCCCAAAACTGGGGGGGAGACACCCCAAAATGTGAGGACTGGGATGGGGAACACACCAAAATGTGGGGACTGGGGTGGTGGTCATCAGCCTTGGGCACTGTTTGGGGAGTTTTGGGGTGCTCTGAATTTTGAGGTCCCACAGATGGGAATGTGGTGGAGCCCCCCATGTCCACCTGCCAGGCTGGGGGGCTCTGGGACCCCAGGATTTGGGGGAATTCCCGGCTGTTTTAGGGTTTGGGGAGATTTGGGGTGCTCTGAGTTTTGGGGTCCCACAGATGGGAATGTGGTGGAGACCCCCATGTCCACCAGACAGGCTGGGGGGCTCTGGACACCCCAGGATTGGGAGATTTTGGGCTGTTTTGGGGTTTGGGGCTGTTTGGGGAGTTTTGGGGTGCTCTGAATTTTGGGGTCCCATAGATGGGAACGTGGTGGAGCCCCGCATGGCCGCCAGCTTCGTCCCCGAGCACAAGGCGCCCATGGTGCTGTTCCTGGACCGCGTTTATGGGGTGCAGAACCAGGAGTTCCTGCTCCACGTGCTGGAAGTGGGGTTCCTGCCCGACATGCGCGCGGCCGCCTCGCTGGACACGGTGAGGGGCACCCCAAAACCCCCCGGGGCTCCCCAAAACTCCCTGCAGGGTTCATTGGGCCTGCAGCAGGGCCTGTTCCCTCCTGGGGGGTGGGTGTGGGGTCTCCCAAATGTTCCCTATAGGATGGGTGTGGGGGTCCCCCAAATATTCTCTATAGGACAGGTGTGGAGTCCCCCAAATCTCTCTATGAGATGGATTTGGGGTCACCCCAGTCTTCCCTGTTTAACCCCCCAAATCTTCCATATGGGATGGATTTGGAGTCACCCCAGTCTTTCCTGTTTGACCCCCCAAATCTCCCCCATGGGATGGATTTGGGGTCACCTCAACCTTCCCTGTTTGATCCCCCAAATCTTCCATATGGGACAGGTGTGGGGTCTCCCAAATCTCTCCTATGAGATGGATTTGGGGTCACCCCAGTCTTCCCTGTTTGATCCCCCAAATCTTCTGTATGGGATGGATTTGGAGTCACCCCAGTCTTTCCTGTTTGACCCCCCAAATCTCCCCCATGGGATGGATTTGGGGTCACCCAAAATCTTCCCTGTTTGATGCCCCAAATATTCCCTATGGGATGGATTTGGGATCATCCAAATCTTCCCTGTTTTCACCCTCCAAATCTTCCATATGGGATGGATTTGGGGTGACCCCAAATCTTCCCTGTTTGATCCCCCAAATCTCCTCTATGGGACACATCCCCAAACTCCCCCCATGGGACCCCTCTGTCCCCAGGTCCTCTCAGGGTGTGTCCCCACCATGTGACCCCCCATGTCTCCCCCAGGCCACGTTCAGCCCCATATCTCCCCAACAGGACACATCCCCAAACTCCCCCCATGGGACCCCCGTGTCCCCTCAGGTGGTGTCCCCACCCCATGACCCCCCCGTGTCCCCCCCAGGCCACATTCAGCCCCATATCTCCCCAACAGGACACATCCCCAAACTCCCCCATGGGACCCCTCTGTCCCCACGTCCCCTCAGGGTGTGACCCCACCCCATGACCCCCCCATGTCCCCCCCAGGCCACGTTCAGCCCCATATCTCCCAACAGGACATGTCCCCAAACTCCCCCATGGGACACCCCTGTCCCCTCAGGTTGTGTCCCCACCCCGTGTGACCCCCCCGTGTCCCCCCCAGGCCACGTTCAGCACGACGGAGATGGCGCTGGCGCTGAACCGGTACCTGTGCCTGGCGGTGATGCCGCTCATCACCAAGTGCGCGCCGCTGTTCGCGGGCACCGAGCACCGCGCCATCATGGTGGACTCCATGCTGCACACCATCTACCGCCTGTCGCGCGGCCGCGCCCTCACCAAGGCCCAGCGCGACGCCATCGAGGAGTGCCTCATGGCCCTCTGCAGGTGGGACCCCCGACGGGCACCAAAATGGCGCCGTGGGCCCCGGGGGTTGGTGTCTGGCACCAAAAGCAGCCCAACTCTTGTGGGGAACCCGGCTGCCATGGCGAACCCAACCGGCATGGTCAGTGCAACTGCCATGGTCAGTCTAATCCCCATGGTCAACCCAGCTGCCATGGCCAACCCAACCGCCATGGTCAGCGCAACTGCCATGGTCAGTCTAATCCCCATGGTCAACCCAGCTGCCATGGCCAACCCAGCTGGCATGGTCAGTGCAACTGCCATGGTCAGTCTAATCCCCGTGGTCAACCCAGCTGCCATGGCCAACCCAACCGCCATGGTCAGCGCAACTGCCATGGTCAGTCTAATCCCCATGGTCAACCCAGCTGCCATGGTCAACCCAACCGCCATGGTCAGTGCAACTGCCATGGTCAGTCTAATCCCCATGGTCAGCCCAGCTGCCATGGTCAACCCAACCCAACTGCCATCGCCAACTCAACTGCCATAGTCAACCCAACCCAACCCCCATGGCCAGCTCAACCGCCCTGGTCAACCCAATCTCCATGGTCAACCCAACTGCCCTGATCAACCCAACCGCCATGGCCAATCCAGCCACCATGGTCAACCCAACCCAACCGCCATGCTCAAGCCATTGACCGCCTTGGTCAACTCAACCCCCATGGTCTGCTCAGCTGCCATGGTCAGCCCATGGTCAACCCAAATGTCAAGGCCAACCCAACTGCTATGGTCAGACTAACTGTCATAGTCAACCCAACTGCCATGGTCAGCGCAACTCTTATGGCCAACCCAACCGCCATGGTGAACCC
Source organism: Zonotrichia albicollis (assembly GCF_047830755.1). NCBI lineage: Eukaryota > Metazoa > Chordata > Aves > Passeriformes > Passerellidae > Zonotrichia > Zonotrichia albicollis. The sequence goes on from NC_133857.1 coordinate 498,946, forward strand.
AACTGTCATGGTCAACCCAACCGTGATGGCCAACTCAACCACCATGGTCAACTCATCCCCCCTGGTCAACTCAACTCTTATGGCCAACCCAACTGCCATGACCAACCCAACTGCCATGGTCAACTCAACTGTCAAGGCCAACCCAACCACCATGATCAACCCAACTGCCATGGTCAACCCGACCACGGTGGTCCTCCCAACCACCATGGCCAACTCAAGCGCCATGGTCAACTCAACCTTCAAGGCCAACCCAGCCCTCACAATCAACTCACCTGCCATGGCCAAGCCAATCCCACAGCCAGCCACTCCCTGTGTCCCTCCCCGAGGCCCAGCATGACCCCACCGAGTGTCTCATGGCACTCTCAGGTGACCCCAGACCCCCCTGACCCCCCATTTCCCCCCAGGTACATCCGCCCCTCAATGCTGCAGCACCTCCTGCGCCGCCTCGTCTTCGACGTGCCCATCCTCAACGAGTTCGCCAAGATGCCCCTCAAGGTGAGCCCCAAGGGTGTCCCCATGCCCTGACCCCCCCAGAGTGACCACAGAGTGACCACAGAGTGACCACAGAGTGACCACCCATGTCCCCCCAGCTGCTGACCAACCACTACGAGCGCTGCTGGCGGTACTACTGCCTGCCCAGCGGCTGGCCCAACATGGGCGTCAGCTCCGAGGAGGAGCTGCACCTCACCAGGAAGCTCTTCTGGGGCATCTTCGACTCCCTGGCGCACAAGGTGGGGTCACGGGGTGGTGACACACTGGGGGGACACACCTTGGTGGGGGGACACACCTGGGGGGGACACACCTTGGTGGGGGGACACACCTGAGGGACACACCTGAGGGATGCACCTTGGGGAGATACACCTGGGTGTAGTGGTGGTGGGGACATGGTGGTGGTGGGAACGTGGGAATGGGGGTGAGGGGGATGTGGGGACAGAGGGGACATTGGGACACGGAGCTGGGGGTGATGGGGACATGGGCATGATGGGGATATGGGGATGGAGCCTCACCAGGAAGCTCTTCTGGGGCATCTTCGACTCCCTGGCGCACAAGGTGGGGTCACGGGGTGGTGACACACCTGGGGGACACACCTTGGTGGGGGGACACACCTCAGGGACGCACCTTGGGGAGATACACCTGGGTGTAGTGGTGGTGGGGACATGGTGGTGGTGGGAACGTGGGAATGGGGGTGAGGGGGATGCGGAGAGGTTGGGGTGGGGGGTGATGTAGATGTGGGGACAGTGGGGATATTGGGACATGGAGCTGGGGGTGATGGGGACAAGAGTGTGATGGGGACATGGGGGTGGTCATACTGGGGACATGGGGATGGTGACAATCAAGGGACATGGGGATGGTGGCACTGGGGACATGGGGATGGTGACAATCAAGGGACATGGTGATGGTGGCACTGGGGACATGAGGATGGTGACACTGGGAACATGGGGATGGTGACACTGGGGACATGGGGATGGTGACACTGGGGACATGGGGATGGTGACAATCAAGGGACATGGTGATGGTGACACCGGGGACATGGGGATGGTGGCACTGGGGACATGGGGATGGTGACACTGGGGACATGGGGATGGTGACAATCAAGGGACATGGGGATGGTGACACTGGGAACATGAGCGTGGTGACACTGGGGACATGGGGATGGTGACACTGGGAACATGAGCGTGGTGACACTGGTGCCACAGGGATGATGACACTGGAGGATCACAGTGCTGGTGCCTGTGGTGGCCCTGGTGTCGCTGGTGCCACAGGGATGATGACACTAAGGGAACATGGCACTGGTGCCATATGGATGATGACACTGGGGACATGGCACTGGTGTCACCTGAGCCGCAGGGATGATGGCGTTGAGGGAACACAGTGCTGGTGCCTGTGGTGGCCCTGGTGACACAGGGCTGGTGACACTGGGGGATCATGGGTTTGGTGCCTGTGGTGGCCCCAGTGTCACCAGTGCCACAGGGACAATGATGCTGAAGGATCACAGCTCCAGTTCCTGTGGTGGCCCCGGTGTCACCGGTGCCACAGGGACAATGACACTGGGGGATCATGGGGCTGGTGTCACCAGTGCCACAGGGACGATGACACTGGAAGATCACAGCACTGGTTCCTGTGGTGGCCCCGGTGTCACCAGTGCCACAGGGACAATGACACTGGAGGATCACAGCGCCGGTTCCTGTGGTGGCCCCAGTGTCACCAGTGCCACAGGGACAATGACACTGGAGGATCACAGCGCCGGTTCCTGTGGTGGCCCTGGTGACACCGGTGCCACAGGGACAATGACACTGGAGGATCACAGCTCCAGTTCCTGTGGTGGTCCCGGTGTCACCCGTGCCACAGGGACAATGACACTGGGGGATCACAGCTCCAGTTCCTGTGGTGGCTCCGGTGTCACCGGTGCCACAGGGACAATGACACTGGGGGATCACAGCTCCAGTTCCTGTGGTGGCCCCGGTGTCACCGTGTCCCCATCCCCGCAGAAGTTCGAGGCCGAGCTCTACAAGCTGGCCATGCCGTGCCTCTGCGCCATCGCCGGCGCGCTCCCGCCCGACTACGTGGACGCCAGCTACTCGTCCCGCACCGAGAAGAAGGCCTCGGTGGACGCCGAGGGCAACTTCGACCCCAAACCCGTCGAGACCCTCAAGTAGGGCTCCCACAGACCCCTCCCCGTGCCAGCAGGAGCCCCCCGACCTGTCTGTGCTCATGGAGAGCCCCCAACCCCATCCCGATCCTCATGGAGAGCCCCCAACCCCATCTCTCCTCATCCAGAGCCCCCAACCCCATCCAGATCCTCATGGAGAGCCCCCAGCCCCATCCAGATCCTCATGGAGAGCCCCCAGCCCCATCCCGATCCTCATGGAGAGCCCCCCAACCCCCTCTGTGCTCATCCAGATCCTCATGGAGAGCCCCCAACCCCACCCATCCTCATCCAGATCCTCATGGAGAGCCCCCAACCCCATCTGTCCTCATCCAGATCCACCCGACCCCACCCAGATCCTCATGGAGACCCCCCCCCGACCCATCCATCCTTATCTAGAGACCCCCAGCCCTGTCTGTGAGACCCCTCCTCAATCCATCCTCATCCTTATGGAGATCCCCAACCCCATCCATCCTCATCCTCATGTAGACCCCTCCTCAATCCATCCTCATCCTTATGGAGATCCCCAACCCCATCCAGGCCCCCATGGGGTTCATCCATCCTCATCCTCATCCTCGTGTCCCCCCTGACCCCTCGTGTCCCTCCCTGACCCCGCTGTCCCCCCGTGTCCCCCCCTGACCCCGCTGTCCCCCCGTGTCCCCCCAGTGTCATCATCCCCGAGAAGCTCGACGGTTTCATCAACAAATACGCCGAGTACACGCACGAGAAGTGGGCCTTCGACAAGGTGGGGACCTCCCGAGACCCCCCCAGACCTGTGGGACACCCCCAGGACCCCCTGGGACACCCCCGGGGTCTCCTCTGAGCCCCCCAAAATCTCCTCTGTGTCCCCCTCCCCAGATCCAGAACAATTGGACTTTTGGGGAGACCGTGGATGAAGAAGCCAAAACCCACCCGATGCTGAGACCCTACAAAACCTTTTCTGAGAAGGTACCACGGGACCCCCGGGACCCCCCCAGACCCAGGGGGACACCCCCAGACCCAGGGGGACACCCCAAACTCAGGGGGACACCCCCAAACCCAAATTGACACCTCCAAACCCAGGGGGACACCCCCAGACCCACCAAGGCCACATTGGGAGCTCCCAACCCCTTCCCTCCTCTTCCTCATGGACCCACCAAAAACCCCCCGATTTTGGGGTGCCCCCTGACCCCCCCTGACCCAGAGGGACACCCCCAAACCCAGGAGGACCCCCCAAAACTGAGGAGACACTCTCAGGACCAAGAGATCTCCTGGTGGCCACCAAGGCCATGTTGGGAGCCCCCAACCCCTTCCCTCCTCCTCCTCATGGACCCCCCCCCCCCAAACCCCCCGATTTTGGGGTGCTCCCTGACCCCCCCAGACCCAGAGGGACCCTCCAAACTCAGGGGCACACCCCAAAACCCAAATGGACACCCCGAAACCCAGGGGGACACCCCCAGACCCACCAAGGCCACATTGGGAGCCCCCAACCCCTTCCCTCCTCCTCCTAATGGACCCCCCCCAAACCCCCCGAATTTGGGGTGCCCCCTGACCCCCCCAGACCCAGAGGGACCCCCCCAAACCCAGGAGGACACCCCCAAACCCCCCAGGACCAGGAGGTCTCCTGGTGGCCACCAAGGCCACACTGGGAGCCCCCAACCCCTTCCCTCCTCTTCCTCATGGACCCACCAAAAACCCCCCGATTTTGGGGTGCCCCCTGACCCCCCCTGACCCAGAGGGACACCCCCAAACCCAGGAGGACCCCCCAAAACTGAGGAGACACTCTCAGGACCAAGAGATCTCCTGGTGGCCACCAAGACCATGTTGGGAGCCCCCAACCCCTTCCCTCCTCCTCCTCATGGACCCCCCCCCAACCCCCCGATTTTGGGGTGCCCCCTGACCCCTTGGGACCCCCCAGGACAAGGAGATTTACCGGTGGCCCATCAAGGAGTCCCTCAAGGCCATGCTGGCCTGGGAGTGGACGGTGGAGAAGGCACGGGAAGGGGAGGACGAGCGCACGGAGAAGAAGAAAACGCGAAAAATCTCCCAAAACGCCCAGGTGGGACCCCAAAATCAGCTCGGGAGGGGATTGGGGCACCCCAAAATCACCTGGGGGGAGGTGGAGAGGGGTCAGGGGTGTGGAGAACCCCAAAATTACTTAGGGGGAGATCAGGGGTGTGGAGAACCCCAAAGTCACCTCGGGAGGGGATTGGGGCACCCTAAAATCACCTGGGTGTGTGGAGAACCCCAAAATCACCTCAGGAGGGGATTGGGGCACCCCAAAATCACCTGGGTGTGTGGAGAACCCCAAAATCACCTCGGGAGGGGATTGGGGCACCCCAAAATCACCTGGGGGGAGGTGAGAGAGGGGTTAGGGGTGTGGAGAACCCCAAAATCACCTCAGGAGGGGATTGGGGCACCCCAAAATCACCTGGGGGAGGTGAGAGAGGGGTTAGGGGTGTGGAGAACCCCAAAATCACCTCGGGAGGGGATTGGGGCACCCCAAAATCACCTGGGTGAGTGGAGAACCCCAAAATCACCTCAGGAGGGGATTGGGGCACCCCAAAATCACCTGGGGGAGGTGAGAGAGGGGTTAGGGGTGTGGAGAACCCCAAAAACACCTCAGGAGGGGATTGGGGCACCCCAAAATCATCTGGGGAAAGGTGGAGGGGGCTTAAGGGTGTGGAGACCCCCAAAATCACTTAGGAGGAGATCAGGGGTGTGGAGACCCCCAAAAACACCTCAGGAGGGGATTGGGGCACCCCAAAATCATCTGGGGAAAGGTGGAGGGGGCTTAAGGGTGTGGAGACCCCCAAAATCACTTAGGGGGAGATCAGGGGTGTGGAGACCCCCAAAAACACCTCAGGAGGGGATTGGGGCACCCCAAAATCATCTGGGGAAAGGTGGAGGGGGCTTAAGGGTGTGGAGACCCCCAAAATCACTTAGGGGGAGATCAGGGGTGTGGAGACCCCCAAAAACACCTAGGGAGGGGATTGGGGCACCCCAAAATCACCTGGGTGTGTGGAGAACCCCAAAATCACCTCGGGAGGGATTGGGGCACCCCAAAATCACCTGGGTGTGTGGAGAACCCCAAAATCACCTCGGAGGGGATTGGGGCACCCCAAAATCACCTGGGTGTGTGGAGAACCCCAAAATCACCTCGGGAGGGATTGGGGCACCCCAAAATCATCTGGGGGGAGGTGAGAGAGGGATTAGGAGTGTGGAGACCCCCAAAATCACCTGTGGGGAGGTGGAAGGGGTCAGGGGTGAGACCCCAAAATATTGGGGACCCCCTGACCCCCCCCCCAAATGTCACACCCCCCCCACCCCCAGGCCACCTACGACCCCTCCCATGGGTACAGCCCCCAGCCCGTGGACCTGAGCGGGGTCACTCTGTCCAGGGAGCTGCAGGTGAGGGTCCCAGTGTCCCCCAATGTCACCCAGGGTCACCCCAATGTCACCCAGGGTCACCCCAGTGTCACCCAATGTCACCCCAGGGTCACCCAGTGTCACCCAGGGTCACCCAATGTCACCCCAATGTCACCTAATTTCACCCCAGTGTCACCCCAATGTCACCCAGTGTCACCCCAGTGTCCCCCAATGTCACCCCAGTGTCACCCCAATGTCACCTAATGTCACCTAATGTCACCCCAGTGTCACCCAATGTCACCCAATGTCACCCAGGGTCACCCAGTGTCCCCAAATGTCACCCAGTGTCACCCCAGTGTCACCCAATGTCACCCCAATGTCACCTAATGTCACCCCAGTGTCACCCCAGTGTCACCCAATGTCACCCAGTGTCCCCAAATGTCACCCAGGGTCACCCAGTGTCACCCCAAATGTCACCCAATGTCACCCAGGGTCACCCAATGTCACCCAGTGTCACCCCAGTGTCACCTCAGTGTCACCCAATGTCACCCAATGTCACCCAGGGTCACCCAGTGTTGCCCAGTGTCACCCAATGTCACCCCAGTGTCCCCAGATGTCACCCAGTGTCACCCCAGTGTCACCCCAGTGTTCCCAAATGTCACCCCAGTGTCACCCAATGTCACCCAGTGTCACCCCAGTGTCCCCAAATGTCATCCAGGGTCACCCCAGGGTCACCCAGTGTCACCCCAGAGTCCCCCAATGTCCCTTCATGTCCCTTCTGTGCTCCTGAGACCCCCAAATGTCCCCCCCGTGTTCCCTCCTGTGTCCCCCCTTTGTTTGTCCCCAATGTCCCCCAATATCCCTTGGGGTCCTTCCCTGGGATGGCTCCCCAAGACCACCCCAAACTCCCCAAATCCCCCCCAAAACCACCCCAAATCCCCCTAAAGCCCTCTAAAACTATCCCAAATCCCCCTCAAATCTTCCCAAATCCCCCTAAAATCACCCCAAACCCCCTAAAACCACCCCCAATCCTCCTGAAAGCCCAAATCCCCCCTAAACCCCCCTAAAATTCCCCTAAAACCACCCCCAAATGCCTAAAACCACCCAAATCCCCTCTAAACCCCTAAAACCACCCCAAATGCCCCAAATTCCCCTAAAACCACCCCAAATCCCCTCTAAACCCTTCCAAAACCACCCCAATCCCCCTAAAACCTCCCCAAATTCCCCCAAATCCCCCTAAATCCCCCAAATCCCCCCAAACCCCCCCAGGCCATGGCGGAGCAGTTGGCTGAGAACTACCACAACACCTGGGGCCGCAAGAAGAAGCTGGAGCTGGAGGCCAAGGGTGAGACCCCTCCCCAAATTGGGGGGCACCCCCTGGGATACCCCTGGGACACCCCAAAGCCCAGGGGAGCTGGAGGCCGAGGGTGAGACCCCTCCCCAAATTGGGAGAGTCCAGGGTGTAATTTGGGAGTTCCAAAGAGTTGATTTGGGGGCTCCAAGGGATGGATTTCAGGGCTCCAAGGAATTGAATTGGACGTTCCATGGAGTGGATTTGGAGGTTCCAAGGGGTGGATTTGGGGGTCTCCAAGGGGTGGATTTGGGGATTCCAGGGGGTGGATTTGGGGGTCTCCAAGGGGTGAATTTGGGGTCTCCAAGGGATGGATTTGGGGGTCCCAAGGGGTGGATTTAGAGATTCCAGGGGGTGGATTTGGGGGTTCCAATGGGTGGATTTGGGGGTCCCAATGGATGGATCTAGGGGTTCCAAGGAGGGGATTTGGGGGTCTCCAAGGGGTGGATTTGGGGGTTCCAAGGGGTGGATTTGGGGATTCTAAGGGGCGGATTTGGGGGTTCCAAGGAGGGGATTTGGGGGTCCCAATGGATGGATCTAGGGGTTCCAAGGAGGGGATTTGGGGGTTCCAAGGGGTGGATTTGGGGGTTCCAAGGAGGGGATTTGGGGGTTCCAAGGGTGGATTTGGGGATTCCAAGGGATGGATTTGGGGGAATCCAGGCTGTTAATTAGAGGAGGTTCATGGTGTATTTTGGGGGTTCTAAGGGGCGGATTTGGAGGTCCCAAGGGGTGGATCTGGGGGTCCCAATGGGTGGATCTAGGGGTTCCAAGGGGTGGATTTGGGGGTTCCAAGGGGCGGATTTGGGGGATTCCACAGAGTTGATCTGGGGGTTCCAAGGGATGGATTTGGGGGTCCCAAGGGGTGGATTTGGGGGTTCCAATGGATGGATCTAGGGGTTCCAAGGGGTGGATTTGGGGGTTCCAAGGGGCGGATTTGGGGGATTCCACAGAGTTGATTTGGGGGTTCCAAGGGATGGATTTGGGGGTCCCAAGGGGTGGATTTGGGGGTTCCAATAGGTGGGATTTGGGGGTTCCAAGGGTGGGATTTGGGGGTTCCAAGGGGTGGATTTGGGGATTCTAAGGGGCGGATTTGGGGGTTCCAAGGGGTGGATTTGGGGGTTCCAAGGGTGGGATTTGGGGGTCTCCAAGGGTGGGATTTGGGGGTTCCATGGAATGGATTTGGGGGTTCCAAGGAGCTGATTTGGGGGTCCCAATGGGTGGATCTAGGGGTTCCAAGGGGTGGATTTGGGGGGTTCCAAGGAGCTGATTTGGGGGTTCCAAGGGTGGGATTTGGGGGTTCCAAGGGGGGGATTTGGGGGTTCCAAGGGGCGGATTTGGGGGTTCCAAGGGGGGGATTTGGGGGTTTCCAAGGGGTGGATTTGGGGGTTCCAAGGGGCGGATTTGGGGGTCTCCAAGGGGTGGATTTAGGGGTCTCCAAGGGGTGGATTTGGGGGATTCCACAGAGTTGATTTGGGGGTTCCAAGGGGCGGATTTGGGGGTCTCCAAGGGATGGATTTGGGGGTTCCAAGGAATGGATTTGGGGGTCTCCAAGGGGTGGATTTGGGGATTCCAGGGGGTGGATTTGGGGGGCTCCAAGGGGTGGATTTGGGGGTTCCATGGAGGGGATTTGGGGGGTTCCAAGGAGGGGATTTGGGGGTCTCCAAGGGGCGGATTTGGGGGATTCCACAGAGTTGATTTGGGGGTTCCACTGGGTGGATCTAGGGGTTCCAAGGGGTGGATTTGGGGATTCCAGGGGCGGATTTGGGGGTCTCCAAGGGGTGGATTTGGGGGTCTCCAAGGGATGGATTTGGGGGCTCCAAGGAATTGAATTGGATGTTCCATGGAGTGGATTTGGGGGTTCCAAGGGGTGGATTTGGGGGTCCCAATGGATGGATCTAGGGGTTCCAAGGGGTGGATTTGGGGATCTCCAAGGGGTGGATTTGGGGGTTCCATGGAGGGGATTTGGGGGTTCCATGGAGGGGATTTGGGGGTTTCCAAGGGGTGGATTTGGGGGATTCCACAGAGTTGATTTGGGGGTTACAAGGGATGGATTTGGGGGTCCCAAGGGGTGGATTTGGGGGGTCTCCAAGGGGTGGATTTGGGGGATTCCACAGAGTTGATTTGGGGGTTCCAAGGGGCGGATTTGGGGGTCTCCAAGGGTGGGATTTGGGGGTCTCCAAGGCCGCTTTGGGGCGCAGGAGGGGGCTCCCACCCGCTGCTGGTGCCCTACGACACGCTGACGGCCAAGGAGAAGGCGCGGGACCGCGAGAAGGCCCAGGAGCTGCTCAAGTTCCTGCAGCTGCACGGATACGCCGTGACCCGGTCAGGGGACCCCCAAACCCCCCCCGGGGCACCCCAAAACACCCTCAGGGACAGCCGGAACCCCAACGGGAACCTGGAGTGTGGGCTGGGGGGAGAGCGGGGACTGGGGAGGGAATTGGGGGTCCTGGGGGCGTCTAAAAACACCAAAATCCCCAAATTTAGGGAGGATTTGGGAGTGGGAGGGGTCCAGGTATTGGGGGACTCCAAAATCTCCCAAAAATCCCCCCAAAATCCCCAGGGAGACTCCAAATTCTGGGGGAATCAGGGAGTGGGAGGGTGCGAGGAGGCCAAGAGGGATTCAGATATTGGGGGGACTCCAAAATCCCCCCAAAATCCCTTCAAAATCCACCCAAAATCCTCCTAAAATCTGTTCAAAATCCCCCCAAAAATCTCCCTTAAATCCCCCCCAAAATTCCCATAAAATTCCCCCAAAATCCCTGGAGAGACCCCAAATTCTGGGGGAATCAGGGAGTGGGAGGGTGCCAGGGGTCCTGGTATTGGGGGACTCCAAAATCCCCCCAAAATCCTCCTAAAATCCCTTAAAAATCCCCCAAAAATCTCCCTTAAATCCCCCCCAAAATTCCCCTAAAATTCCCCCAAAATCCCTGGAGAGACCCCAAATTCAGGGGGGATCAGGGAGTGGGAGGGTGCCAGGGGTCCTGGTATTGGGGGACTCCAAAATCCCCCCCAAATCCTCCTAAAATCCCTTCAAAATCCCCAAAAAATCTCCCTTAAATCCCCCCAAAATTCCCCTAAAATTTCTGGAGAGACCCCAGATTCAGGGGGGATCAGGGAGTGGGAGGGTGCCAGGGGTCCAGGTATTGGGGGACTCCAAAATCCCCCCAAAATCCTCCTAAAATCTCTTCAAAATCCCCTGAAAATCTCCCTAAAATCCCCCCCAAAATCTCCCTAAAATTCCCCCAAAATTCCCATTAAATCCCGCCAAAATTCCCCTAAAATCCCCCCAAAGTCTCTCTAAAATCCCCCCAAAATCTCCCTAAAATCCCCCCAAAATCTCCCTAAAATCCCCCAAAAATTTCCTTAAAATTTTCCTAAAATCCCCCCAAAATCCCCCTCAAATCCTCCCAAAACCCCCCCAAAATCCGGGGGTGACCCCAAGATCTGCAGCACTCGGGGCTGGTGGGAATGCAGGGAGGCTCTGGGGGATTTGAGGACACTTTAGGGGGTCGGGGGGGATTTGGGGAGGGGGTCCTGAGTTTTGGGGTCCCCCCCTGTGGCAGGGGGCTCAAGGACATGGAGCTGGACACGTCGTCCATCGAGAAACGCTTCGCCTTCGGCTTCCTGCAGCAGCTGCTGCGCTGGATGGACATCGCCCAGGAGTTCATTGCGCACCTGGGTGAGACCCCAAAACCCCGGGGGCACCCCAAAATCCCGGGGGGCGCCCCCAGATACCCCCCCAAACCCCCCGAATATTCCCTGATCCCTTGGGAGTCCCCAAAATCCACTGTGAGTTCCCCAAATCCCCTGGGAGCTCCCCCAGCCCTTGGATGGACATTGCCCAGGAGTTCATTGCGCACCTGGGGGAGACCCCAAAATCCCGGGGGGCACCCCAAAATCCTGGGGGGCACCCCAAATCCCGGGGGCGCCCCCAGATACCCCCCAAACCCCCCGAATATTCCCTGATCCCTTGGGAGTCCCCAAAATCCACTGTGAGTTCCCCAAATCCCCTGGGAGCTCCCCCAGCCTTTGGATGGACATTGCCCAGGAGTTCATTGCGCACCTGGGTGAGACCCCAAAACCCCGAGGGGCACCCCCAAATCCTGGGGGGCACCATCAGAACCCCCCCAAACCCCCCGAATATTCCCTGATCCCTTGGGAGTCCCCAAAATCTGCTCTGAGTTCCCCAAATCCCCTGGGAGCTCCCCCAGCCTTTGGATGGACATTGCCCAGGAGTTCATTGCGCACCTGTGGGAGACCCCAAAACCCCGGGGGGCACCCCAAAATCCTGGGGGCCACCTTCAGAACCCCCCCCAAACCCCCAAATTTTCCCTGACCCCCTGGGAGTCCCCCAAATCCCTTGGGAGCTCCCCAGCCCTTAGATGGACCTTGCCCAGGAGTTCATTGCGCACCTGGGTGAGACCCCAAAATCCCGGGGGACACCCCAAAATCCCGAGGGGGCACCTTCAGAACCCCCCAAATCCCTGTGAGCCCCCCAAAATCCCCTGTGAGTCCCCCAAATCCCTTGGGAGTTTCCCTCAGCCCTTGGCTGGACATTGCCCAGGAGTTCATTGCGCACCTGGGGGAGACCCCAAAATCCCGGGGGGCACCCCAAAATCCTGGGGGGAACCCCAAAATCCCGGGGGACACCTTCAGAACCCCCCCCAAATCCCCCAAATTTTCCCTGACCCCCTGGGAGTCCCCCAAATCCCTTGGGAGCTCCCCCAGCCTTTGGATGGACATCGCCCAGGAGTTCATTGCGCACCTGGGTGAGACCCCGAATCTTGGGGGACAGCCCAAAATCCCGAGGGGCACCTTCAGAACCCCCCAAATCCCTGTGAGCCCCCCAAAATCCTCTGTGAGTTCCCCAAACCCCTCTGAGTCCCCCAAATCCCTTGGGAGTTCCCTTGGCTGGACATCACCCAGGAGCTCATTTTGGTGAGACCCCAAATCTTGGGGACACCCCCAAAATCCTGGGGTCACCCCCAAATCCCGGGGTCACCCCAATCCCACGGGACCCCCCCAGGACCCCCCTGACCCCCATTTTTTCCCCCAGAGGCCGTGGTCAGCAGCGGGAGGGTGGAGAAATCCCCCCATGAGCAGGAGATCAAGTTCTTCGCCAAGGTCGGGGGGACCCCAAAAATGGGGAGAGGACACCCCAAAAATTGGGGAGGGGACACCCCAAAATTGGGGAGGGAAACACCCCAAAAATGGGGAGGGAAACACCCCAAAAACGGGGACAGGAGATGCCAAAAAGGAGGGGGACACCCCAAAAATGGGCAGGGGAGACCCCAAAATTGGGGATGGGCTACCCCAAAAATGGGGATGGGACACCTCAAAAATGGGGAGGGGACACCCCAAAAGCATGGGGGACATCCCAAAATTTGGGATGGGACGCCCCAGAAATGGAGATGGGAGACCCAAAATTCAGGGATGGAATGCCCCAAAATTGGGGATGGGAGACCTCAAAAATGGGGCTGGGACACCCCAAAAATGGGGAGGAGACACCACAAAAATGGGGAGGGGACACCCCAAAACCCCTCAAAATGGGGGAGCACCGGGGGACAGGGTGGTTTTGAGGTCCCTGTGGGATATTTGGGGTTTTTGTGGATTATTTGGGGTCTCTGTGGGGTATTTGAGGTCTCTGTGGGGTATTTGGGGTTTCTATGGGGTATTTGGGGTTTCTTACAGGTTTTGGGAGGTGTTTATGGGTTCTTTGGGATTTTTGTGGGGTATTTGGGGTCTTTATGGGTTATTTGGGGTCTCTGTTGTGTATTTGGGGTTTTTGTGGATTATTTGGGGTCTCTGTGGGGTATTTGAGGTCTCTGTGGGGTATTTGGGGTCTCTGTGGGGTATTTGGGGTTTCTTACAGGTTTTGGGAGGTGTTTATGGGTTCTTTGGGATTTTTGTGGAGTATTTGGGGTCTTTATGGGTTATTTGGGGTCTCTGTTGTGTATTTGGGGTTTTTGTGGATTATTTGGGGTCTCTGTGGGGTATTTGAGGTCTCTGTGGGGTATTTGGGGTCTCTGTGGGGTATTTGGGGTTTCTTACAGGTTTTGGGAGGTGTTTATGGGTTCTTTGGGATTTTTGTGGAGTATTTGGGGTCTTTATGGGTTATTTGGGGTCTCTGTTGTGTATTTGGGGTTTTTGTGGATTATTTGGGGTCTCTGTGGGGTATTTGAGGTCTCTGTGGGGTATTTGGGGTCTCTGTAGGGTATTTGGGGTTTCTTAGGGCTTTTGGGAGGTGTTTATGGGTTCTTTGGGGTCTCTGTGGGGTATTTGGTGTCTCTGTGCATTTTTTGGGGTTCCCCGTGGGTTTTGGGGTCCCGCTGACCCCCCGGTGCCCCCCCAGATCCTGCTGCCCCTCATCAACCAGTACTTCCACAACCACTGCCTCTATTTCCTGTCCACGCCGGCCCAGGTGCTGGGCAGCGGCGGCCACGCCTCCAACAAGGAGAAGGAGATGATCACCAGGTGGGACCCCCAAAATCGCCCTAAATTCCCCACAAAATCCCCTAAAATCCTACCCAAAAAATCCCACAAAATCCCAGCCCCAAAACTCCCCCAAAATCCCACCCCAAACACCCCTCCAAGCCTCAAATCCCAACCCCAAAATCCCCACAAAATCCCCTAAAATCCCACCCCCAAAATCCTCCCAAAATCCTACCCCAAACACCCCTCCAAGCCTCAAATCCCTCCCCAAAATCCCCACAAAAACCCACCCCAACCCCCCCAAAATCCCATCCCAAATCCCCCTCCAAGCCCCAAATCCCAACCACAAAATCCCCCGAGCCCCAAATCCCACCCCAAAATCCGACCAAACCCAAAATCCCCCCAAACCCCAAATCCCCATGCAAACCCCCACATTTCCAGTTTGGGGTCCCTGGGGTTTGGGGTTTTGGGGACCCCCCTGACCCCCTTGTGTCCCCCCCCAGCCTGTTCTGCAAACTGGCCGCGCTCGTCCGGCACCGCGTGTCCCTGTTCGGTAACTGGGGACACTGGGGGGACACTGGGGGACACTGGGGACACTGGGGAGACACTGTGGGGGCACTGGGGGGACATTTGGACACAGGGACTCACTGGGGACACTGGGATGGACTGGGGACACTGTGGGGGCACTGAGGACACACTGGGGGGACATGGGGGAACTGGGGACACTGGGACACACTGGGGGGACACTGTGGGGGCACTGGGGGGACACTGTGGGGACACTGGGGACACTTGGGTGACACTGGGACATACTGGGGAGACACTGTGGGGACACTGGGGACACTTGGGTGACACTGGGACACACTGGGGGGACACCGTGGGGGCACTGGGGGGACACTTGGACACAGGGACTCACTGGGGACACTGGAAGGACACTGGGACACACTGGAGGGACACTGGGACATACTGGGGTGTCACACTGGGGCCAGTGGTGGCACTGTCCCCCCCCCCAGCTGATGTCCCTGTCCCCACCCAGGCACAGACGCCCCGGCCGTGGTGAACTGCCTGCTCATCCTGGCACGGTCCCTGGACGCCAGGTGGGGACAGCGGGGACACGGCGACCGTGTGTCCGTCCGTGTGTGTGTGTGTGTGTGTGTGTCACTGTGTCCCTGATGTCCCCAATGTCCCCAATGTCCCCAATGTCACCAATGTCCCCAGGACGGTGATGAAGTCAGGCCCCGAGATCATCAAGGCCAGGCTGTGTCCCTGATACCCCCATTGTCCTGGATGTCCCCAATGTCCTGGGTGTCCCCAGTACCCCCAATGTCCCCAATGTCCCCACTGTCCCCAATGTCCCCAGTGTCCCCAATGTCCTGAATGTCTCCAACGTCCCCAGGATGGTGGTGAGGTTGGGCCCTGAAATAGTCAAGGCCGGGCTGTGTCCATGTCCATGATACCCCCAGTAACCCCATGTCCCCAATGTCCATGCTGTCCCCAACATCCCCAGATGTCCCCAACGTCCCCAACATCCCTGATGTCCCCAGTGTCCCCAGGATGGTGATGAAGTCGGGCCCCGAGATTGCCAAGGCCGGGCTGTGTCCCTGTGTCCCTGTGTCTGTGCCCATGTCCCTGATACCCTCAATGTCCCCAAGTGTCCCTTATGTCCCCAACATCCCCAATGTCCCTGATGTCCCCAGGACGGTGATGAAGTCGGGCCCCGAGATTGCCAAGGCCGGGCTGTGTCCCTGTGTCCCTGTGTCTGTGCCCATGTCCCTGATACCCCAAATGTCCCCGATGTCCCCAGGACGGTGATGAAGTCGGGCCCCGAGATCGTCAAGGCCGGGCTGTGTCCCTGTGTCTCTGTGCCCATGTCCCTGATACCCTCAATGTCCCCAATGTCCCTGATGTCCCCAACATCCCTGATGTCCCCAATGTCCCCAGGACGGTGATGAAGTCAGGCCCCGAGATCGCCAAGGCCGGGCTGTGTCCCTGTGTCCCTGTGTCCCTGTGTCTGTGCCCATGTCCCTGATACCCTCAATGTCCCCAATGTCCCCAGGACGGTGATGAAGTCGGGCCCCGAGATCGTCAAGGCCGGGCTGTGTCCCTGTGTCCCTGTGTCTGTGCCCATGTCCCCGATACCCTCAATGTCCCCAAGTGTCCCTTATGTCCCCAACATCCCCAATGTCCCCAACATCCCCAATGTCCCCAATGTCCCCAGGACGGTGATGAAGTTGGGCCCCGAGATCGCCAAGGCCAGGCTGTGTCCCTGTGTCTCTGTGTCTCTGTGTCCCTGTGTCAGTGCCCACGTCTCTGATACCCCTGATCCCTCAATGTCCCTGATGTCCCCAACATCCCCAATGTCCCCGATGTCCCCAATGTCCCCGATGTCCCCAGGACGGTGATGAAGTCGGGCCCCGAGATCGTCAAGGCCGGGCTGTGTCCCTGTGTCCCTGTGTCTGTGCCCATGTCCCTGATACCCTCAATGTCCCCAACGTCCCTGATGTCCCCAGGACCGTGACGAAGTTGGGCCCCGAGATCGCCAAGGCCGGGCTGTGTCCCTGTGTCCCTGTGTCTGTGCCCATGTCCCTGATACCCTCAATGTCCCCCATGTCCCCGATGTCCCCAGGACCGTGATGAAGTCGGGCCCCGAGATCGTCAAGGCCGGGCTGCGCTCGTTCTTCGAGTCGGCGGCCGAGGACATGGAGAAGTTGGGGGAGCAGCTGCGGCTGGGCCGGGGGACCCCAACCCGCGCCCCCACCAAGGGCGTGGCCCAGAACGTCACCTACACCTCGGTGGCACTGCTGCCCGTGCTCACCGCGCTGTTCGAGCACCTGGCACAGCACCAGTTCGGGGACGACGTCATCTGTGAGTGACACGGGGACAGGGGACAGCGGGGACAAGGGGGACAGGGGGACAGCAGGGGCAGGGGGACAGCAGGAGGGGACAGCGGGGACAGGGGACAACGGGGACAGGGGGACAGCAGGGGCAGGGGGACAGCAGGGACAGGGGGACAGCAGGGACAGGGGGACAGGGGGACAGTGGGATGGAGAGGGGACAGGGGGACAGCAGGGACAGGGGGACAGCAGGAGGGGACAGCAGGGACAGAGGAGACAGGGAGGGGGACAGTGGGATGGAGGGGGGGACAGGGGGACAGTGGGGGCAGGGGACAGTGGGAACAGGGACATCAGGGACAGAGGGGACAAGGGGGACAGCAGGGACAGGGGGACAATGGGACAGTGGGGACAAGGCGATGGGGACAGCAGGGACAGAGGGGACAGGGAGGACAAGGGGACATCAGGACAGCAGGGACAAGGGGGACAGCAGGGACAAGGGGGACAGTGGGATGGAAGGGGGGACAGGGGGACAGCGGGGACAGGGGGACACGTTGGGGTCTGGGGACGTGGTGGGGACAGGGGGCTTGGGGACACAAGGACATGTTGGGGACATGGGGACAGGGCGTGGATGGGGAGGACATATTGGGGACATGGGGATAGGGGGACATTAAAGGGAGGTGGGGACAGAGGATGCATTTGGGAGGGTCGGGGGCATGGGGACACAGTGTGGGGGGACATGGGGACAGCTGGGATAGCTGGTGACAGCTGGTGACACCGCTGTCCCCACAGTGGACGACGTGCAGGTGTCCTGTTACCGCATCCTGTGCAGCATCTACAGCCTGGGCACCGCCCGCGGGCCCCTCGTGGACAGGTGGGGACCCCAAAAACCCAGCAGGGTCCCCAAAACCTCCAGCAGGGACCCCAAAAACCTCCAGCAGGGTCCCCAAAACCTCAGTGGGGACCCCAAAAACCCCTCGATGTCCCCAATGTCCCCACAGGCAGAGGCCAGGCCTGGGCGAGGGCCTGGCCCGCCTGGCCGCTGCCATGGGGTGCCATGGGGTGTCCATGGGGTGTCCATGCGGTGCCATGGGGTGACCCCTGGATGTCCCCTGATGTCCCCTCGATGTCCCCAGAGGCCGGCCCTGGGCGAGTGCCTGGCCTGCCTGGCCATGGCCATGGGGTGCCATGGGGATCCTTGGGGTGCCATGGGATGTCCATGAGGTGACCACTGGATGTCCCCTGATGTCCCCTCCAAGTCCCCTGGTGTCCCCACAGGCAGAGGCCGGCCCTGGGCGAGTGCCTGGCCTGCCTGGCCGCCGCCATGGGTGCCATGGGGTGCCATGGGGTGTCCATGGGGGGCCATGGGGTGCCATGGGGTGACCCCTGGATGTCCCCTGATGTCCCCTCCAAGTCCCCTGGTGTCCCCACAGGCAGAGGCCGGCCCTGGGCGAGTGCCTGGCCCGCCTGGCCATGGCCATGGGGTGCCATGGGGATCCTTGGGGTGCCATGGGATGTCCATGGGGTGACCCCTGGATGTCCCCAATGTCCCCTGGTGTCCCCACAGGCAGAGGCCGGCCCTGGGCGAGTGCCTGGCCCGCCTGGCCGCCGCCATGCCCGTGGCCTTCCTGGAGCCGCAGCTGAACCACCTGAACCCCAGCTCCGTGTACAGCACCAAGAGCGCCCGCGAGCGCGCCCGTGCGTGTCACCTGGGTCACCCGTGTGTCACCCCAGTGTCACCTGGATCACCTGGGTCACCTGTGTGTCACCTGTGTGTCAGCTGTGTGTCACTTCTGTCACCCCCGTGTCCTCCCACAGCTGCCTGCATCTCCCCACAACCCTCCGTGAGTGTGCCCGTGGCTGTCCCCGTGTCACCTTTGGGAGTCTCCAACCCCTGTCCCTGTGTCCCCATCTCGCCTTGGGGTGTCCTCTGCTCCCCTTGGCATGTCCCCATTGTGTCCTTGTCCCCATGTCCCCAATGTGTCCTTGTCCCCATGTGTCCCCAGTGCTGGGTCTCCCATCCCGCGTCGAGGAGCTGTGTCCCCATGGGATGTCCCCCAACCCTGTCCCTGTGTCCCCATTTCAACTTGGGGTGTCCCCTGCTCAGGGCGTCCCCATCTCACTTCAAGGTGTCCCCAACACTGTCCTCATGTCCCCAACCCTGTCCCCCTGTCCCCAGTGCTGGGCCTCCCATCCCACGTCGAGGAGCTGTGTCCCCTCAATGTGTCCCCAACCCTGTCCCCATGTCCCCCTCAGTGCTGGGCCTCCCGTCCCACGCTGAGGAGCTGTGTCCCCATGGGATGTCCCCAACCCTGTTGGTGTGTCCCCTCGGGATGTCCCCAACCCCTGTCCCTGTGTCCCCATGGGATGTCCCCAACCCTGTTGGTGTGTCCCCATGGGATGTCCCCAACCCTGTTGGTGTGTCCCCATGGGATGTCCCCAGCCCTCCTGGTGTGTCCCCAACCCTGTTGGTGTGTCCCCTCGGGATGTCCCCAACCCCTATCCCCGTGTCCCCAGTGCTGTGTCCCCTCAGGATGTCCCCAACCCTGTCCCTGTGTCCCCCTGTCCCCAGTGCTGGGCCTCCCATCCCGCATTGAGGAGCTGTGTCCCCATGGGATGTCCCCAACCCTGTCCCTGTGTCCCCCTGTCTCCAGTGCTGTGTCCCCATGGGATGTCCCCAACCCCTGTCCCCGTGTCCCCCCCAGTGCTGGGCCTCCCATCCCGCATCGAGGAGCTGTGTCCCCATGGGATGTCCCCGACCCTGTTGGTGTGTCCCCTCGGGATGTCCCTAACCCCTGTCCCTGTGTCCCCATGGGATGTCCCCAGCCCTGTTGGTGTGTCCCCTCGGGATGTCCCCAACCTGTGTCCCCCTGTCCCCAGTGCTGGGCCTCCCATCCCGTGTCAAGGAGCTGTGTCCCCTCGATGTGTCCCCAACCCTGTTGGTGTGTCCCCTCAGGATGTCCCCAACCCTCCTGGTGTGTCCCCATGGGATGTCCCCAACCCTGTCCCTGTGTCCCCCTGTCCCCAGTGCTGGGCCTCCCGTCCCGCGTCGAGGAGCTGTGCCCGGACCTGCCGGACCTGGAGCGCCTCATGGGCGACATCGGCGGCCTGGCGGACTCGGGCGCGCGCTACACGGAGATGCCGCACGTCATCGAGGTGACGCTGCCCATGCTGTGCCACTACCTGCCCCGCTGGTGGGAGCGCGGCCCCGACGCCGCCCCCCAGGGCCCCTGGGCCACCGAGGTCACCGCGCAGCACCTCAACGCCCTGCTGGGCCACATCCTGCGCATCGTGGTCAACAACCTGGGCATCGACGAGGCCTCCTGGATGAAGAGGCTGGCGGGTGAGGGGCCCGCAGGGGATGGTGGCACCAGGTGGCTCCTGCAGGGCATTGTGGTGGCCTTTGGTGGGTGGCAGTGGTCCCAGGATGGTGCTGGTGGGTTCTGAATGGGTCCTGCAGATCATTCTGCTGGGTTTTGGTGGTCCCAGGATGGTGCTGATGGTCCTGGGTGGCTCCTGCAGATCATTGTGGTGGCCTTTGGTGGGTGGCAGTGGTCCCAGGATGGTGCTGATGGCCCTGGGTAGGTTTTGGTGGTCCCAGGATGGTGCTGGTGGCCCTGGGTGGCTTCTGCAGGGCATTGTGGTGGCCCTGGGTGGGTTTTGGTGGTCCCAGGATGGTGCTGGTGGCCCTGGGTGGCTCCTGCAGGGCATTGTGGTGGCCTTTGGTGGGTGGCAGTGGTCCCAGGATGGTGCTGATGGCCCTGGGTAGGTTTTGGTGATCCCAGGATGGTGCTGATGGCCCTGGGTAGGTTTTGGTGGTCCCAGGATGGTGCTGGTGGCCCTGGGTGGCTTCTGCAGGGCATTGTGGTGGCCCTGGGTGGGTTTTGGTGGTCCCAGGATGGTGCTGGTGGCACCGGGTGGGTGCTGCAGATCATTGTGGTGGCCTTTGATGTGGGTGTCAGTGGTCCCAGGATGGTGCTGGTGGCCCTGGGTGGGTTTTGGTGGTCCCAGGATGGTGCTGGTGGTCCTGGGTGGCTCCTGCAGGTCATTGTGGTGGCCTTTGGTGGGTGTCAGTGGTCCCAGGATGGTGCTGGTGGCCCTGGGTGGGTTTTGGTGGTCCCAGGATGGTGCCGATGGCCCTGGGTAGGTTTTTGTTGGTCTCAGAATGGTGCTGGTGGTCCTGGGTGGCTCCTGCAGGTCATTGTGGTGGCCCTGGATGGGTTTTGGTGGTCCCAAGATGGTGCTGGTGGGTCCTGAATGGGTCCTGCAGATCATTCTGCTGGGTTTCGGTGGTCCCAGGATGGTGCTGGTGGCCCTGAGTGGGTTTTGGTGGTCCCAGGATGGTGCTGGTGGGTCCTGAATGGGTCCTGTAGGGCATTCTGCAGGGTTTTGGTGGTCCTAGGATGGTGCTGGTGGCCCTGGGTGGCTCCTGCAGGCCATTGTGGTGGCCCTGGATGGGTTTTGGTGGTCCCAGGATGGTGTTGGTGGCCCTGAGTGGGTCCTGTAGGGCATTTTGGTGGGTTTCGGTGGTCCCAGGATGGTACCGATGGCCCTGGGTAGGTTTTGATGGTCCCAGGATGGTGCTGGTGGCACCGGGTGGCTTCTGCAGGGCATTGTGGTGGCCTTTGGTGGGTTTTGGTGGTCCCAGGATGGTGCTGGTGGCCCTGGGTAGGTTTTGGTGGTCCCAGGATGGCGCTGGTGGCCCTGGGTGGCTTCTGCAGGGCATTGTGATGGCCCTGGGTGGGTTTTGGTGGTCCCAGGATGGTGCTGGTGGCACCGGGTGGCTCCTGCAGGTCATTGTGGTGGCCTTTAGTGGGTGGCAGTGGTCCCAGGATGGTGCTGGTGGCCCTGGGTGGGTTTTGATGGTCCCAGAATGGTGCTGGTGGCACTGGGTGGGTGCTGCAGGTCATTGTGGTGGCCTTTGATGTTGGTGTCAGTGGTCCCAGGATGGTGCCGATGGCCCTGGGTGGGTTTTTGTTGGTCTCAGAATGGTGCTGGTGGTCCTGGGTGGCTCCTGCAGGCCATTGTGGTGGCCCTGGATGGGTTTTGGTGGTCCCAAGATGGTGCCGGTGGGTCCTGAATGGGTCCTGCAGGGCTTTCTGCTGGGTTTTGGTGGTCCCAGGATGGTGATGGTGGCCCTGGGTGGGTTTTGGTGGTCTCAGGATGGTACTGGTGGCCCTGGGTGGGTCCTGCAGGTCATTGTGGTGGCCCTGGGTGGGTTTTGGTGGTCTCAGGATGGTACTGGTGGCCCTGGGTGGGTCCTGCAGATCATGGTGGTGGGTTTCAGTGGTCCCAGGATGGCGCTGGTGGTCCTGGGTGGCTCCTGCAGGTCATTGTGGTGGCCCTGGCTGGGTTTTGGTGGTCCCAGGATTGTGCTGGTGGTCCTGGGTGGCTCCTGCAGGTCATTCTGGTGGCCCTGGATGGGTTTTGGTGGTCCCAGGATGGTGTTGGTGGCCCTGGGTGGGTCCTGTAGATGATGGTGGGGGCCATGTATGGTTCTGGGGGTGTTTTGGTGGCCCTGGGGCTCACAGTGACCACATTTACCCACAGTTTTCGCCCAGCCCATCGTGAGCAACGCGCGGCCGGAGCTGCCCCGGGGTGGTTCTAGTGATGTTTTGGTAGTCCCAGAGATGTTTTGATGGTCCCAAGGTGGTCCCAGGGGTGTTTTGGTGGCCCTGGGGCTCACAGTGACCACATTTACCCATTGCAGTTTTCGCCCAGCCCATCGTGAGCAAGGCGCGGCCGGAGCTGGCCTGGGGATGTTCTGGTGGCCCTGGGCTGTCCCAGGGATGTTCTGGTGGTCCCAGGGATGTTCTGGTGGTCCCAGGGCTGTCCCAGGGGTGTTCTGGTGGTCCCAGGGATGTTCTGGTGGTCCCAGGGGTGTTTTGGTGGCCCTGGGGCTCACAGTGACCACGTTTACCCATTGCAGTTTTCGCCCAGCCCATCGTGAGCAAGGCGCGGCCAGAGCTGGCCTGGGGATGTTTTGGTGGCCCTGGGCTGTCCCAGGGGTGTTCTGGTGGTCCCAGGGGTGTTCTGGTGGTCCCAGGGATATTCTGGTGGTCCCAGGGCTGTCCCAGGGGTGTTTTGGTGGCCCTGGGGCTCACAGTGACCACCTTTACCCATTGCAGTTTTCGCCCAGCCCATCGTGAGCAAGGCGCGGCCGGAGCTGCTGCGCTCCCACTTCATCCCCACGCTGGGGCGGCTGCGCAAGCGCGCGGGGAAGGTGGTGGCCGAGGAGGAGCAGCTGCGGCTCGAGGGCAAGGCCGAGGCCGAGGACGCCGAGCTGCTGATCCGCGACGAGTTCTCGGTGCTGTGCCGCGACCTCTACGCGCTCTACCCGCTGCTCATCCGCTACGTGGACAACAGCCGGTGAGGGCAGGGGACAGTACCAGGGGGCTGGGGACAGTGCCATGGGGATGGGGACACTGCCAGGGGGCTGGGGACAGTGCCATGGGGATGGGGACATGGCTATGGGTCTGCTCTACCCGCTGCTCATCCGCTACGTGGACAACAGCCGGTGAGGGCAGGGGACAGTGCTGGGGACAGTGCCAGGGGCTGGGGACAGTGCCATGGGGCTGGGGACAGTGCCATGGGGATGGGGACAGTGCCATGGGGATGGGGACATGGCTATGGGTCTGCTCTACCCGCTGCTCATCCGCTACGTGGACAACAGCCGGTGAGGGCAGGGGACAGTGCTGGGGACAGTGCCAGGGGCTGGGGACAGTGCCATGGGGCTGGGGACAGTGCCATGGGGATGGGGACATGGCTATGGGGCTGCTCTACCCGCTGCTCATCCGCTACGTGGACAACAGCCGGTGAGGGCAGGGGACACGGGGATGGGGACAGTACCAGGGGCTGGGGACAGTGCCAGGGGCTGGGGACAGTGCCAGGGGCTGGGGACAGTGCCATGGGGCTGGGGACACTGCCATGGGGATGGGGACATGGCTGTGGGGATGGGGACAGTGCCATGGGGATGGGGACAGTGCCATGGGGCTGAGGACATGGCTGTGGGGCTGGGGACAGTGCCAGGGGCTGGGGACATGGCTATGGGGATGGGGACAGTGCCAGTGGGTGGGGACAGTGCCATGGGGATGGGGACAGTGCCATGGGGCTGGGGACAGTGCCAGGGGGCTGGGGACAGTGCCATGGGGATGGGGACAGTGCCATGGGGATGGGGACAGTGCCATGGGGATCGGGACATGGCTATGGGGCTGGGGACAGTGCCAGGGGCTGGGGACAGTGCCATGGGGATGGGGACATGGCTATGGGGATGGGGACAGTGCCAGGGGCTGGGGACAGTGCCAGGGGGCTGGGGACATGGCCAGGGTGAGCCAGCCATGGTGGCCTTGGGGACACGGCTGTGATGACCCCAACCTTGGTGGCCTTGGGAACCCAACCACAGTGGCCACAGGGACTCATTAATGGTGGCCATGGGCACCCAACGATGGTGTCCATGGGGGTGGTGACCCACTGATGGTGTCCCCCCGGTGGTGACCCCCCAGTGACGTCCCGGTGACCCCCTGGTGATGTCCCTGTGTCCCCTGGTGTCCCCTCAGGGCCAAGTGGCTGACGGAGCCCAACGAGGACGCCGAGGAGCTGTTCCGCATGGTGGGCGAGGTCTTCATCTACTGGTCCAAGTCCCACGTGAGTGGGGGTCCAGAGGGGTCCAGTGTAACCTTTGGGGGGTCCCAGGTGACCTTTTGGGGGTCCTGACCCCCTGTCCGTGTCCCCCCACCCCAGAACTTCAAGCGTGAGGAGCAGAACTTCGTGGTGCAGAACGAGATCAACAACATGTCCTTCCTGACGGCCGACAGCAAGAGCAAGATGGCCAAGGTGGGCTGGGGGGGACCCCAAACTGCCCCTGACCCCCCAGGACCCCCTGGGTTCCATCCCACCCAACCCCCCCTGAAGCCCCAAACTCACCTGGAACCCATAATTCACCCCAAAATCCCACCTTGAACCCATAATTCACCCCAAAATCCCACCTCAAACCCTTAATTCACCCAAAATCCCAACTTGAACCCATAATTTGCCCCAAAATCTCACCTCAAACCCTTAATTCACCCAAAATCCCAACTTGAACCCATAATTCACTGCAAAAACCATCTTGGACCCAAAATTCCACCTCAAACCCACCTCAAACCCCTAATTCGCCCCAAATCCCACTTGGGACCCCCTAATTCACCCCAAAATCGCACCTGAGACCCCTAATTCACTCCAAACCCACCTGAGACCTGTGATTTCACCCCAAATTCCCACCTCAAATCTCTAATTCACCCCCAACCCCACCTGGAACCTACAATTCACCCCAAATCCCACCTCAAACCCCTAATTCACCCCAAAATTCCACCTGGGACTCCTAATTCACCCAAAAATCCTTGTCCCCATGTCCCTAACAGTGTCCCAGTGTCCCTGACAGTGTACCCAACGCTGTCCCCATGTCCCCACCGCTGTCCCCATGTCCCTGACGGTGTCCCATTGTCCCCAACGATGTCCCCAGTTCTGTCCCCATGTCTCTAATGGTGTCCCATTGTCCCTAACAGTGTCCCACTGTTCCCAGCACTGTCCCCATGTCCTGTCCCCATGTCCCCAGCACTGTCCCCATGTCCCTAACAGTGTCCCACTGTCCTTGTGTCCCACTGTTCCCAGTTCTGTCCCCATGTCCCTAACAGTGTCCCACTGTCCCCAGCACTGTCCCCGTGTCCTGTCCCCTCTGTCCCTAATGGTGTCCCCATGTCCCTAACGGTGTCCCACTGTCCCTAACGGTGTCCCACTGTCCCCATGTCCCTAACGGTGTCCCCATGTCCCTAATGGTGTCCCCATGTCCCCATGTCCCTAACGGTATCCCGCTGTCCCCAACACTGTCCCCATGTCCCTAACGGTGTCCCACTGTCCCCATGTCCCTAATGGTGTCCTACTGTCCCTAATGCTGTCCCCCTGTCCCTAACGGTGTCCCCCTGTCCCTAACGGTGTCCCGCTGTCCCTGACTCTCTCTCTTCTCTCCCCTCGGCTGCGGGTGCTGCTCCCAGTCTGGAGATGGACAGGTTAGCGGGGAGGGGCTGGGGGGGCACACAGGGGGCACACAGGACCCCTCGGTGGGGTCACCACAGCTGGGACCCCAAAACTCCTGCAGGGTCCTGTCCTGGGGGGTCACCAGGCTTGGGACCCCCAAAACTCCTGTTCTGTGGGGCCACCACAGCTGGGACCCCCAAAACTCCTGTCCTGTGGGGCCACAACATCTGGGACCCCCAAGACTCCTGTTCTGTGGGGTCACCACAGCTGGGACCCCCAAAACTCCTGTTCTGTGGGGCCACCACAGCTGGGACCCCCAAAACTCCTGTCCTGTGGGGCCACAACATCTGGGACCCCCAAGACTCCTGTTCTGTGGGGTCACCACAGCTGAGACCCCCAAAACTCCTGCAGGGTCCTGTTCTGTGGGGTCACCACAGCTGGGACCCCCCAGGACCCTTCTGTGGGGTGACATTGGCTGGGACCCCCTGTCCTGTGGTTATGGGGTCCCTGCTGACCCCGTGTCCCCATCCCTGTCCCCACGCTGTCCCTGTCCCTGCAGGGTGGTGGCTCAGAGCAGGAGCTGACACTGGTTATGAGGTCCCTGTCCCTGTCCCCACACTGTCCCTGTCCCTGCAGGGTGGTGGCTCGGAGCAGGAGCTGTCACTGGTTATGGGGTCCCTGCTGACCCTGTGTCACCATCCTGTCCCCTCAGGGTGGTGGCTCGGAGCAGGAGCTGACACTGGTTATGGGGTTCCTGTCCCTGTCCCCACACTGTCCCTGTCCCCTCAGGGTGGTGGCTCGGAGCAGGAGCGCTCCAAGAAGCGCCGCCGCGGGGACCGCTACTCGGTGCACACCTCGCTCATCGTGGCCACCCTCAAGAAGATGCTGCCCATTGGCCTCAACATGTGCTCACCTGCTGACCAGGAGCTGATCGCGCTGGCCAAGGGCCGCTACGCCCTGGTGGGTGCCCGCTGGGGACACCTGGGGGCATCTGGGGACACCTGGGCACATCTGGGATTTGGGACATGGCGCTGGCCAAGGGCCACTACGCCCTGGTGGGTGCCCGCTGGGGACACCTGGGGGCACCTGGGCACACCTGGGGGCACCTGGGCACACGTGGGACCACCAAATGTCCCCTGGGATTTGGGACATGGTGCTGGCCAAGGGCCACTACGCCCTGATGGGTGCCCACCTGGGGACACCTGGGGACACCTGGGCACACCTGGGGACACCTGGGATTTGGGACATGGCGCTGGCCAAGGGCCGCTACGCCCTGGTGGGTGCCCACCTGGGGACACCTGGGGGCACCTGGGCACACCTGGGGGCATCTGGGGACACCTGGGCACACGTGGGACCACCAAATGTCCCCTGGGATTTGGGACATGGCGCTGGCCAAGGGCCACTACACCCTGGTGGGTGCCCACCTGGGGACACCTGGGGACACCTAGGCACACCTGGGGACACCTGGGCACACGTGGGCACACGTGGGACCCCCAAATGTCCCCTGGGATTTGGGACATGGCGCTGGCCAAGGGCCGCTACGCCCTGGTGGGCGCCCGCTGGGGACACCTGGGGATACCTGGGGGCACCTGGGCACACCTGGGGGCACCTGGGACCCACAAATGTCCCCTGGGTTTAGGGACAAAGGCCTTGGGTTGGAGACATGGCTCTGGCCAAGGGTGGAACACTGGTGGGTGGCCAGGGACAAGCCTGGGGTTTGGGGACACCTCCGTGGCTTTGGGGACACTTCCAAGGGTTTGGGGACACCCTCAAGGGTTTGGGGACCCTTGCTGATTGTCCCCTGTGTGTCCCCCCTCTGCAGAAGGACACGGACGAGGAGGTTCGGGAGTTCCTGCACAACAACCTGCACCTGCAGGACAAGGTGAGCTGGCACGGCCCCATGTCACTGTGTCACTGTGTCCCCTGTGTCACTGTGTCACCTGTGTCCCCTGTGTCTCCTGTGTCACTGTGTCACTGTGTCCCCTGTGTCACTGTGTCCCCCGTGTCCCCTGTGTCACTGTGTCCCCCGTGTCCCCTGTGTCTCCTGTGTCACTGTGTCACTGTGTCCACTGTGTCACCTGTGTCACTGTGTCACCTGTGTCACTGTCTCACCTGTGTTACTGTGTCACCTGTGTCACCTGTGTTACTGTGTCACCTGTGTCACCTTGTCTCCAGTGTCACTGTGTCCCCACCCTGTGTCACTGTGTCCTTGGTGTCACTGTGTCCCCAGGAGCCCCTTGTGCCCCCCAATGTCCCAGTGATGTCCCCAGTGTCCCCAGGTTGAGAACACAGGTTCAGCACGCTGGCAGATGGCCCTGGTGCTGTCCCCAGTGATGTTCCCAATGATGTCCCCAATGTCCCTATGATGTCCCCAATGTCCCCAATGTCCCCAGGTGGAGAACACGGGCTCAGCTCGCTGGCAGATGGCCCTGGTGCTGATGTCCCCAATCAATGTCCCCAATGTCCCCAGGTGGAGAACACGGGCTCGGCCCGCTGGCAGATGGCCCTGGTGCTGATGTCCCCAATGTCCCCAATCAATGTCCCCAATGTCCCCAGGTGGAGAACACGGGCTCAGCCCGCTGGCAGATGGCCCTGGTGCTGATGTCCCCAATGTCCCCAATGTCCCCAGGTGGAGAACACGGGCTCGGCCCGCTGGCAGATGGCCCTGGTGCTGATGTCCCAATGATGTCCCAATGATGTCCCAATGATGTCCCCAATGTCCCCAATGTCCCCAGGTGGAGAACACGGGCTCAGCCCGCTGGCAGATGGCCCTGGTGCGCCAGGCCGGGCGGGACGAGGACCCCGACAGCCCCGAGCAGGTCGTGCGCAGGGTGCAGGAGGTGTCGGCCGTGCTCTACCACCTCGAGCAGGTCTGGGGGCTTGGGGGGCTCAGGGGGTGCTCAGGGGGGTTTGGAGGTGCCCAGGGGGGTTTGGGGATGCCCAGGTGACCCCAGTGACCCCCCTCACAGACAGAGCAGCCCTACAAGCCCAAGGTGGCCGTGTGGCACAAGCTTGGGGTGCTCTGTGCCCTTTGGGTGCCCTTTGGGTGCTCTGGGGGTGGTTTGGGGGGTCCCAGGGATTTTGGGGGTGCCCAGGGGGTTTGGGGGTGACCCCGGTGCCCCCCCACAGACAGAGCACCCCTACAAGTCCAAGAAAGCCGTGTGGCACAAGCTCCTGTCCAAGCAGCGCCGCCGCGCCGTCGTCGCCTGCTTTCGCATGACGCCCCTGTACAACCTGCCCAGGTGGGCACTGCGGGCACTGGGGGGCACTGGGAGGGGATTGGGGGGCACTGGGGGACACCTGGCACCCCCTGGGTGACACCTGGGACCCCAGGAGTTATACCTGCAACCCCCTGGGTGACACTTGGCACTCTCTGGGTGACACTTGCCACCCTCCAGGTGACACCTGGGAGCCCTGGATGCCACCTGGCACCCTCCAGGTGGGGATGGGTGGGCCCCCAGGTGGGCACAGGTGATGCCAGGTGGGCACAGGTCATGTCAGGCAGGCACAGGCTGACACACAGGTGACAGCCGTGTCCCCAGGCACTGGGCCTGTAACATGTTCCTCGAGTCCTGCCGGGCACAGTGATGCTGGGTGGTGCCAGGCGGGCACAGGTGGTGCCAGGCAGGCACAGGTGGTGCCAGGTGGGCACAGGTGGCAGTGCCAGGCTGGCACACAGGTGACAGCCGTGTCCCCAGGCACCGGGCCTGTAACATGTTCCTCGAGTCCTGCCGGGCACAGGTGGTGCCAGGCAGGCACAGGTGGTGCCAGGTGGGCACAGGTGGCAGTGCCAGGCTGGCACACAGGTGACAGCCGTGTCCCCAGGCACCGGGCCTGTAACATGTTCCTCGAGTCCTGCCGGGCACAGGTGGTGCCAGGTGGGCACAGGTGATGCCAGGCTGGCACAGGTGGCAGTGCCAGGCTGGCACACAGGTGACAGCCGTGTCCCCAGGCACCGGGCCTGTAACATGTTCCTCGAGTCCTACCGGCTCTCGTGGCTGGCCCGGGAGCAGCCGCCCTTCGAGGACCGAATGATCGACGACCTCTCGGTGAGAGGGGACAGCCCTGGGTTTGGGGACATCCCTGGGGGGTTTGGGGACATCCCTGGGGGGTTTGGGGACATCCCTGGGCTTGGGGACATCCCTGGGGTTTGGGAACATCCCTGGGGGGTTTGGGGACATCCCTGGGGGGTTTGGGGACATTCCTGGGCTTGGGGACATCCTGAGACCCCCCTGACCTGGGCCTTGGGGACATCCATTGGGGTTTGGGGACATTCCTGGGGGATTCGGGGACGCCCCTGGGGCTTGGGGACATCCCTGGGGTTTGGGGACATCCATTTAGGGTTTGGGGACATCCATTGGGGCTTGGGGACATCCCTGGGGGGTTTGGGGACATCCCTGGGGTTTGGGGACACCTGTTGGGGTTTGGGGACATCCCCGGGGATTTGGGGACACCTCTGGGGGGTTTGGGGACATCTCTGGGCTTTGGGGGACATGCATTGGGGTTTGAGGACACCCCTGGGGGGTTTGGGGACATCTCTGGGTTTTGGGGACACCTTTGAGGTTTGGGGACATTGCCAGGAGGTTTGGGGACACCCCCTGGAGGTTTGGGGATATCCCTGGGGGTTTGGGGACACTCCCACAGGTTTGGGGATATTCCCACGGTTTGGGGACATTCATTAGGGGTTTGGGGACACCCCCGGGGGGTTTGGGGACACCTTTGTGGTTTGGGGGCACCTTTGGGGTTTGGGGACACCCCCGGGGGGTTTGGGGACCCCCGGAGCCCCCCCCTGACGGGGTTGGGGGTTTGTGGGCGCAGAAGTCGGGGCGGGAGGAGGAGGAGGAGGAGGAAGAGGCAGAGGCGCGGCCGGACCCGCTGCACCAGCTGATCCTGCACTTCAGCCGCACCGCGCTCACCGAGCAGAGGTGACCCCAAAACCCAGCAGGGGGACCCCAAAACCCCAGGGGACCCCAAATCACACTGGGGACCTCAAAACCCCACAGAGGAGACCCCAAATCCTGCAGAGATCCCAAATCCTGAGGGGAAACCAAATCCCTGAGGGGGGACCCCAAATCCCTGAGGGGGGACCCCAGATTCCTGCAGGGATCCCAAATCACACCAGGGACCCCAAATCTTGAGGGGCGACCCCAAATCCTGAGGGGACCCCAAACCCCAGTGGGGACCCCAAATCCTTGTGGGGACACCAATCCCTGTGGGGACCCCAAATCCCTGTGGGGACACCAAAACCCAGGGGGACCCCAAATCCTGCAGGGATCCCAAACTCAGCTGGGGACCCTAAATCCCACTGGGAACCCCAAATCCCTGTGGGGACACCCAGTCACACTGGGGACCCCAAAACCCAATGGGGATCCCAAATTACACTGGGGACCCCAAATCTCCCTCAGAGACCCCAAATCCTGCAGGGGACCCCAAATCCCTGTGGGGACACCAAAATCTGGGGGGACCCCAAATCCCTCAGAGACCTCAACTCCCTGAGAGGACCCCAAATCACACGGGGGACCCCAAATCCCTGAGGGGGGACCCCAAATCCCCTGCAAGGACCCCAAAACCCCACAGAGGAGAACCCCAAATCCACCATGGGCGTCCCAAATCCCATTGGGTGAGACCCCAAATCCCACTGTGGGCACCCCAAAACCCCACAGAGGAGACCCCAAATCCCCACCCTGGGCACCCCAAATCCTGGTTTGGCTCCTCAGGGTGGGGGGAGCTCAAACCCCCCCTTGGGGTCACCTGGGGTCCCCTTTTTGGGGCTCCGGGGTGTCCCCCCCTGTCCCCAACCCGTGTCCCCTCCTCACCCCGCAGCCACCTGGAGCAGGATCACCTGTACATGGCCTACGCCGGCATCATGGCCAAGGTGGGCACCCCAAAAACGGGGCACCCCAAAACCTGGACACCCCAAAAATGGGGGGGGGGGCAAAAATCGGGAGGACCCCAAAAATGAGGCACTCCAAAACCAGGGACACCTCAAAAATGGGACACCCTAAAAATGGGGCACCCTAAAAATGGGGCACCCCAAAAACGGGACACCCGAAAAATGGGGGAGCCCAAATCCTGGGCACTCCAAAAATGGGGCACCCCAAAAATGGGGGGACCCCAAAACCGGGGGGACCCCAAAACTGGGAATTTTGGGCCCCCCCAGGTTGGTTTTTGGGGGGTGAGGGTTCCTAATTTGGGGCTCCCCCCCCCCTCCCCAATTCCCCAGAGCTGCCACATCGAGGAGGGGGAAGAGGAAGAGAAGGAGGAAGAGGAGAAGGAAGAGGAAGAAGCCGAGGATTCCTTTGAGGTGTGGAGGGGGGGACCCCAAAAACCCCCTGACCCCCCCGTGACCCCTCCTGACCCCTGTGACCCCTGTGACCCCCCAAATCCCTGTGACCTCTGTGATGTCCCCAATGTCCCAAGGAGATGGAGAAGCAGAAGCCGCTGTGACCCCCATGACCCCCCAAATCCCTGTGACCCCTCCTGACCCCTGTGACCCCTCCTGACCCCTGTGACCCCAGTGACCCCTCTCTGACCCCTGTGACCCCTGTGTGACCCCCAGGAGAAGGAGATGGAGAAGCAGAAGCTGCTGTCGCAGCAGGCCCGGCTGCACACGCGGGGAGCGGCCGAGATGGTGCTGCAGATGATCAGCGCCTGCAAGGGTGAGTGACCACAAGTGACCGCTGAGTGACCACTGAGTGACCACTGAGTGACCCTGAGTGACCACTGACCAGTGAGTGACCACTGAGTGACCAATGAGTGACCAGTGAGTGACCAATGAGTGACCCCTGAGTGACCACGAGTGACCAATGAGTGACCACTGAGTGACCACTGAGTGACCCTGAGTGACCACTGACCCTGAGTGACCACTGACCAGTGAGTGACCACTGAGTGACCAATGAGTGACCAGTGAGTGACCAATTAGTGACCCTGAGTGACCAATGAGTGACCACTGACCAGTGAGTGACCACTGAGTGATCACTGAGTGACCAATGAGTGACCGCTGAGTGACCCCATGGTGACGCCTTTGGTGACCCCGGTGTCACCGTTGTGTCCCCAGGTGAGCGGGGGGCCATGGTCTCCTCCACGCTCAAGTTGGGCATCTCCATCCTCAACGGGGGCAACGCCGACGTGCAGCAGGTGTGCCACCCCTGCGTCCCCATTGTCCCCTCCTGTGTCACCTGTGTGCCACCCCTGCGTCCCCAGCTGTGTCACCTGTGTGCCCTCCTGTCACCTGTGTGCCACCCCTGCGTCCCCAATGTCCCCTCCTGTGTCACCTGTGTGTCCCCTCCTGTCGCCTGTGTGTTCCCAATGTCCCCAATGTCCCCTCCTGTGTCACTCTGTGTGTCCCCTGTGTCACCTGTGTGTTCCCAATGTCCCCAATGTCCCCTCCTGTGTCACCTGTGTGTCCCCTGTGTCACCTGTGTGTCCCCAATGTCCCCTGTGTCACCTGTGTGTTCCCAATGTCCCGTGTCACCTGTGTCACTCTACGTGTCCCCTGTGTCACCTGTGTCACTCTGTGTGTCCCCAGCTGTGTCACCTGTGTGTCCCCAATGTCCCCTGTGTCACCTGTGTGTTCCCAATGTCCCGTGTCACCTGTGTCACTCTACGTGTCTCCTGTGTCACCTGTGTCACTCTGTCTCCAGTGTCCCCCCCTGTGTGTCCCCAGCTGTCCCCAATGTCCCCTGTGTCACCTGTGTCCCTCCATGTCCCCTGAATAACCCCTGAATGTCCCCAGTGTCTCTCACCTGTCCCCTGCTGTCCCCAGTGTCCCCAATGTCCCCCTGTCCCCCAGTGTCCCCCATGTCCCTCACGTGTCCCTTCCTGTCCCTCACCTGTCCCCAATGTCCTTCAGTGTCCCCACTTGTCCCGTGTCCCTGTGTGTCCCCTCCTGTCCCCAATGTCCCCTCCTGTCCCCAATGTCCCCTGTGTCCCGTGTGTCTCTCAGTGTCCCCACCTGTCCCCTGCTGTCCCTTGTGTCCCCCATGTCCCCTCAGTGTCCCTCCATGTCCCCTCACCTGTCCCCTGTGTCCCTGTGTGTCCCCTCCTGTCCCCAATGTCCCCTGTGTCCCCAGTGTCCCTCAGTGTCCCCACCTGTCCCTCACCTGTCCCCAATGTCCCTCAGTGTCCCCACCTGTCCCTTGCTGTCCCTTGTGTCCCCCAGGTCCCCTCAGTGTCCCCAATGTCCCTCAGTGTCCCTCCATGTCCCCCCAATGTCCCCTCCTGTCCCCAATGTCCCCTGTGTCCCGTGTGTCTCTCAGTGTCCCCACCTGTCCCCTGCTGTCCCTTGTGTCCCCCATGTCCCATCAGTGTCCCTCCATGTCCCTTCAATGTCCCCTGCTGTCCCCCAGTGTCCCCAGTGTCCCCCATGTCCCTGTGTGTCCCCAGTGTCCTCAATGTCCCCTCAGTGTCCCCAATGTCCCCAGTGTCCCTCAGTGTCCCCACCTGTCCCCTGCTGTCCCTTGTGTCCCCCAGGTCCCCTCTGTGTCCCCAGTGTCCCCAATGTCCCTCAGTGTCCCTCCATGTCCCCTCAATGTCCCCTGCTGTCCCCCAGTGTCCCCCATGTCCCTCACGTGTCCCCCAGTGTCCCTGTGTGTCCCCAGTGTCCCCAATGTCCCCTCAGTGTCCCCCATGTCCCTCACGTGTCCCCTGTGTCCCCAATGTCCCCCAATGTCCCCAGTGTACCCAGTGTCCCCAATGTCCCCCTGTGTCCCCAGTGTCCCCAGTGTCCCCCAATGTCCCCCAATGTCCCAGTATCCCCAGTGTCCCCAGTGTCCCCAGTGTCCCCAGTGTCCCCAGTGTCCCCTCAATGTCCCCACAGAAGATGCTGGAGTACCTCAAGTCCAAGCGCGAGGTCGGCTTCTTCCAGAGCGTGCAGGCGCTGATGCAAACCTGCAGGTGCGGGAAAACGGGGACCCCCCGTGGGAAACGGGGTCACCCTGGGGGAACTGGGGTCACCCTGGGGGCATTGGGGTCACCTCAACGGAATTGGGGTCACTTCAAAGGAATTGGGGTCACCCTGTGGGAACTGGTGTCACTTTGGGGGAATTGAGGTCACTTTGGGGAAATTGGGGGACACCCTGAGGGAATTGGGGTCACTCTGGGGAAATTGGGGTCACTTTGGGGAAATTGGGGGACCCCAGTTAGAATTAGGATCACTTCGGAGAAACTGGGGTCCCTCCTGTGGGAATTGGGGTCACCCTGAGGGAATTGAAATCACCCAGTGGGAATTGGGGTCCCCCTGTGGGAATTGGGGTCACTTCAAAGGAATTGGGGTCACTCTGGGGGAATTGGGGTCACTCTGGGGGAATTGGGGTCACCTCAAAGGAATTGGGGTCACCCTGAGGGAATTGAAATCACCCAGTGGGAATTGGGGGACCCCCATTTAGAAGTGGGGTCACTCAGTTGGAATTGGGGTCACTCTGGGGGAATTTGGGGGACCCCCCAAGGGAAATTAGGGACACTCTGGGGAAATTGGGATCCCCTTTGGGATATTGGGGTCCCCCCGTGGGAATTGGGGTCCTCCCCAGGCTATTGGAGTCCCCCAGTCAGAATTGGGATCATCCTGTAGGAATTGGGGTCCTTCTGTGGGAATTGGGGTCCCCCTCAGGTTTTTGGGGTCCTCCCCCAGGATATTGGGGTTTCCCCAGGCTATTGGGTTCCCCCCATGGGAATTGGGGTTCCCCAGGGATATTGGGGTCCCCCCGGGGGTTTTGGGGTCCCCCAGATCAGCAGGACCCCCCGGGCGGGTCTGTGCCATTTTTGGGGTCCCCCTGCCGCGATTTTGGGGTTCCCTCGAGCTATTGGGATCCCCCAGATCAGCAGGACCCCCCTCAGGTGGGTCTGGTTTTGGGGTCCCCCTGACCCCCATTTTTGGGGTCTCCCCCGGGGTTTTGGGGTCCCCCAGATCAGCAGGACCCCCCCAGGTGGGTCTGTGCCGTTTTTGGGGTCCCCCTGACCCCCATTTTTGGGGTTCCCCTGCCGTGATTTTGGGGTTTCCCCGGACTATTGGGGTCCCCCAGATCAGCAGGACTCCCCGGGTGGGTCTGTGCCATTTTTGGGGTCCCCCTGACCCCCATTTTTGGGGTCCCCCCCGGGGTTTTGGGGTCCCCCAGATCAGCAGGACTCCCCGGGTGGGTCTGTGCCATTTTTGGGGTCCCCCTGACCCCCATTTTTGGGGTCCCCCCCGGGGTTTTGGGGTCCCCCAGATCAGCAGGACCCCCCGGGTGGGTCTGTGCCATTTTTGGGGTCCCCCTGACCCCCATTTTTGGGGTCCCCCCTCCCCGCAGTGTCCTGGACCTGAACGCGTTTGAGCGGCAGAACAAGGCCGAGGGGCTGGGCATGGTCACCGAGGAGGGCACCAGTGAGTGGGGGCCGGGACCCCCAAAGGGACCCCCCCCCCAAAAAAAGGGACCCCCAGAGGGGTGGGGCGGGCTGGGATTGAGGGGGGGCCCCCCATTCTGCACCCCAAAAATCCCCGCGCTGCTCCGACCCCCCAACACCTGCTGAGATGTGGCTCCCTGACCCCGAAACACCCCAAAATCTAATGCCCCCCCACCCCTAAAACACCCCAATTCCATCCCTGAAACACCCCAAAATCTAATGCCCCCCCCACCCCTAATGCCCCCCCAATTCCATCCCTGAAACACCCCAAAATCTAATGCCCCCCACCCAAAGTTCCTACCCTGAAACACCCCAAAATCTAATGCCCCCCCACCCCTAAAACACCCCAAAATCTAATGCCCCCCACCCAAAACTCCTACCCCGAAACACCCCAAAATCTAATGCCCCCCACCCCAATTTCACCCCTAAACCACCCCAAAATCTAATGCCCCCCCACCCAAAACTCCTACCCTGAAACACCCCAAAATCTAATGCCCCCCCACCCCTAATGCCCCCCAATTCCTACCCTGAAACACCTCAATTCTTCCCCTGAAACACCCCAAAATCTAATGCCCCCCCACCTCTAATATCCCCCAATTCCTATCCTAAAGCCCCCCCAAATCCTCCCCTAATTCCCCCAAACCTCAATGCCCCCCCACCCCTAATGCCCCCCAATTCCACCCCTAAAGCCCCCCAAAATCTAATGCCCCCCCACCCCAATTCACCCCGTTTGTTTGTCATCCCCCCAAACCCTAAATCGCCCCTGGATCCCCTAAATCCCCAACCCCTAATTCCCCCCACCCCAATTCCACCCCTGGATCCCAAATTCCCCCCTGGATCCCCTCAATCCCCCCCATGATCCCTAAATCCCTCCAACCCTAATTCCCCCTACCCCAATTTCCCCTCTGGATCCCCTAAATCTCCCAACCTCTAATTCCCCCCACCCCAGTTCCACCCCTGGATCCCCAAATTTCCCTCCTGGATCCCAAATTTCCATCCTGGATCACCTAAATCCCCCAACCCTAATCCCCCCCCCACCCCAAATATTTCCCTGGATCCCCTAAATCCCCCCTGGATCCCTAAATCCCCCTAATGCCCCTCACCCCAAATCTTTCCCTGGTCCCCCAATTCCACTCTGGAACCCTAAATCCTCCCCTGGATCCCCTAAATCCCTCCTGGACCCCTAAATCCCCCAAACCCTAATACCCCTCACCCCAAATCTTTCCCTGGACCCCCCCTAAATCCCCCCAAATTCCCCCCGCCCCCCGCTCACTGTCTCTTCTCTCCCCCCGGCTCCGCTGGCAGTCATCAGCCGGGAGAACGGTAAATATGGGGTGGGACAGGGGGGCTATAGGACCAGGGGGGGCTTTGGGGGGCTATGGGGTCAGTTATGGGGCTGGGGGGGCTGTGGGGTCCATGAGCTGGGAGAACAGTCAATATGGGGTGGGACAGGGGGGCTATAGGGCTGGGGGGCTATTGTGGGGCCCAGGGGGGGCTATGTGGGATTTGGGGCTGGGGGCTATAGAGGATTATTGGGGGATTGGGGCTGGGGGCTATAGGGGATTATTGGGGGATTTGGGGCTGGGGGCTATAGAGGATTATTGGGGGTTGTAAGGGGGCTATGGGGGATTTGGGGCTGGGGGCTATAGAGAATTATTGGGGGTTGTAAGGGGGCTATGGGGGATTTGGGGCTGGGGGCTATAGAGGATTATTGGGGGTTGTAAGGGGGCTGTGAGGGATTTGGGACTGGGGGTTACTGGGGATTATTGGGGATTGGGGCTGGGGGCTATAGGGGATTATTGGGGACTGTGGGGGATTTGGGGCTGGGGGCTATAGAGGATTATTGGGGGTTGTAAGGGGCTATGGGGGATTTGGGACTGGGGGCTTTTGGGGATTATTTGGGGCGTGATGGGAATAGGGCTATGGGGGATTTGGGGCTGGGGGCTATAGAGGATTATTGAGGGATTTGGGGCTGGGGGCTATAGGGGATTCTCAGGGCTGTGGGGGATTTGGGGCTGGGGGCTATAGGGGATTACTGGGGTTATGGAGGATTTGGGGCTGGGGGCTATAGAGGATTATTGAGGGATTTGGGGCTGGGGGCTATAGGGGATTCTCAGGGCTGTGGGGGATTTGGGGCTGGGGGCTATAGAGGATTATTGGGGGTTGTAAGGGGACTATGGGGGATTTGGGGCTGGGGGCTATAGGGGATTACTGGGGCCATAGGGGATTTAAGGGGGCTGGGGGTCTCTAGGTGGTCTCAGGGCCATAGGGGACACAGGGTTGGGGTCCCTAAAGGCTCCGTGGGGCTGGGGAGGGTGGCCCTGTCCCCATGTCCCTGCTTGTCCCCTGCGTGTCCCCTCCCTGCTAACCCCCACCATCCCAATGTCACCCTGCTTGTCCCCGTGCCACCCCAGCATGTCCCCGTGCCACCCCAATGTCCCCTATGCTGTCCCTGTGCCACCTTGCTTGTCCCTGTGCCACTCTGGTGTCCCTGTGCCACTCTCTGGTGTCCTGGTGCCATCTCGGGGTGACCCCGTGCCACCTCAAATTGTCCCTGTGCCACTCTCTGGTGTCCCTGTGCGATCTCAGGGTGTCCCCGTGCCACCCTGGGGTGTCGTGGTGCCACTCTCTGGTGTCCTGGTGCCATCTTAGTGTCCCTGTCAGGCCAGAGTGTCCCTGTGCCACCTCGGATTGTCCCCGTGCCACTCTGTGGTGTGTCCCCGTCATGCCAAGGTGTCCCCGTGCCACTCTCTGGTGTTCCTGTGCCATCTCGGGGTGTCCCTGTGCCACCCTGGGGTGTCCTTGTGCCACTCTCTGGTGTCCCTGTCATGCCAAGGTGTCCCCATGCCACTCTGTGGTGTCCCTGTGCCACTTCAGATTGTCCCCGTGCCACTCTCTGTGGTGTCCCTGTCATGCCAGAGTGTCCCCGTGCCACTGGGGTGTGTCCCCGTGCCCCTCTCTGGTGTCCCTGTGCCACTCTCTGGTGTCCCTGTGCCACCTCAGATTGTCCCTGTGCCCCTGGGGTGTGTCCCCGTGCCACTCTCTGGTGTCCCTGTGCCACCTCAGATTGTCCCCGTGCCATATTGGGGTGTCCCTGTGCCACCTCAGATTGTCCCCGTGCCACTGGGGTGTGTCCCCGTGCCACTCTCTGGTGTCCCCGTGCCAGCCGTGCCCCCGGTGACCCCGCTGTCCCCGTGTCCCCTCTCGTGTCCCCCCAGGGGAGAAGGTGATGTCGGACGATGAATTCACCCAGGACCTGTTCCGGCTGCTGCAGCTGCTCTGCGAGGGCCACAACAACGGTGGGGACACCTGGGGACACCCCTGGGGACACGAGGGGACCCAGGTGACACCGAGGTGACACCGAGGTGACCCCGGGGTGTCCCCAATGTCCCCCCCCAGACTTCCAGAACTACCTGAGGACGCAGACGGGGAACACGACCACCATCAACATCATCATCTGCACCGTGGATTACCTGCTGCGCCTGCAGGTGACACACACACACACACACACACCTGGGCCCTGGTGTCCCCAGTGTCCCCAGAGCCACCAGCCCTGTGTCACTGTGTCCCCAATGTCCCCTCACTGTCCCCAGTGTCCCCAGAGCCACCAGCCCTGTGTCACTGTGTCCCCAATGTCCTCTCACTGTCCCCAGTGTCCCCAGAGCCACCAGCCCTGTGTCACCAATGTCCCCAGTGTCCCCTCAATGTCCCCAATGTCCCCAGAGCCACCAGCCCTGTGTCACTGTGTCCCCAATGTCCCCTCACTGTCCCCAGTGTCCCCAGAGCCACCAGCCCTGTGTCACCAATGTCCCCAATGTCCCCTCACTGTCCCCAGTGTCCCCAGAGCCACCAGCCCTGTGTCACCAATGTCCCCAGTGTCCCCTCACTGTCCCCAGTGTCCCCAGAGCCACCAGCCCTGTGTCACTGTGTCACCAATGTCCCCTCACTGTCCCCAACGTCCCCAGGAGTCCATCAGTGACTGTCCCCAATGTCCCCTCACTGTCCCCAGTGTCCCCAGAGCCACCAGCCCTGTGTCACTGTGTCCCCAATGTCCCCTCACTGTTCCCAGTGTCCCCAGGAGTCCATCAGTGACTGTCCCCAGCCCCGTGTCCCCAATGTCCCCAATGTCCCCTCACTGTCCCCAATGTCCCCAGGAGTCCATCAGTGACTGTCCCCAGCCCTGTGTCACCAATGTCCCCAGGAGTCCATCAGTGACTGTCCCCAATGTCACCAGTGTCCCCAATGTCCCCTCACTGTCCCCAATGTCCCCAGGAGTCCATCAGTGACTGTCCCCAATGTCTCCTCACTGTCCCCAATGTCCCCAGGAGTCCATCAGTGACTGTCCCCAATGTCCCCAGTGTCCCCAATGTCCCCTCACTGTCCCCAGTGTCCCCAGGAGTCCATCAGTGACTGTCCCCAGTGCCGTGTCCCCTCACTGTCCCCAATGTCCCCACTGTCCCCAATGTCCCCAGGAGTCCATCAGTGACTGTCCCCAATGTCCCCTCACTGTCCCCACTGTCCCCAATGTCCCCAGGAGTCCATCAGTGACTGTCCCCAGTGCCGTGTCCCCTCACTGTCCCCAATGTCCCCTCACTGTCCCCAATGTCCCCACTGTCCCCAGGAGTCCATCAGTGACTTCTACTGGTACTACTCGGGCAAGGACGTCATTGACGAGCAGGGCAAGAGGAATTTCTCCAAGGCCATGGCCGTGGCCAAGCAGGTGTTCAACAGCCTCACCGAGTACATCCAGGTGAGACCCCAGACCCACCTGGGACCCCCCAAATCCCCCATGGCCGTGGCCAAGCAGGTGTTCAACAGCCTCACCGAGTACATCCAGGTGAGACCCCAGACCCACCTGGGACCCCCCAAACACACCTGGGCCCCCAAACCCACCTGAGATACCCCAAACACACCTGGGACCCCCCAAAAATCACCTGGGACCCCCCAAACTCACCTGGGACCCCCCAAACCCACCTGGGATCCCTCAAATTCCCCTGAGCCCCCCCACACTGCCCTGAGATCCCCCCCCCAAGCCCCCCCAAATTCCAGTGGCTCTGGGGGGTCCCTCCCCCTGTCCCCTCAGGGGTCCCTCCCAGCGCTCTGGGGCGTCGCTCCCAGTCCCTCCCAGTCCCTCCCAGTTCCCTCCCAGTCACCTCCCAGTAACTCCCAGTGCTCCCAGTGCCCTCCCAGTGCTCCCAGT
Source organism: Zonotrichia albicollis (assembly GCF_047830755.1). NCBI lineage: Eukaryota > Metazoa > Chordata > Aves > Passeriformes > Passerellidae > Zonotrichia > Zonotrichia albicollis. The sequence continues at coordinate 540,144 of NC_133857.1, forward strand.
GTCCCCCAGTGTCCCTCTGTCCCTCCCAGTGTCCCCCTCTCCCCGCAGTGTCCCCTCAGTGTCCCCCAGTGTCCCCTGTCCCCCCAGTGTCCCCTGCCCCCCCAGTGTCCCCTGTCCCCCCAGTGTCCCCCCAGTGCCCCCAGTGTCCCCCAGTCCCCCCAGTGTCCCCAGTGTCCCCAGTCCCCCCAGTGCCCCCAGTGTCCCCAGTCCCTCCCAGTGTCCCCCTCTCCCCTCAGTGTCCCCCAGTCCCCCCAGTGTCCCCTGTCCTCCCAGTGTCCCCCTGTCCCTCCCAGTGTCCCCCTCTCCCCCCAGTGTCCCCCCGTGCCCCCAGTGTCCCCCTGTCCCCCCAGTGCCCCCAGTGTCCCCCTGTCCCTCCAGTGTCCCCCAGTGTCCCCTGTCCCCCCAGTGCCCCCAGTGTCCCCCAGTGTCCCCAGTCCCTCCCAGTGTCCCCCTGTCCCCCCAGTGTCCCCAGTCCCCCAAGTGGCCCCAGTGTCCCCAGTCCCCCCAGTGTCCCCTGTCCCTCCCAGTGTCCCCCTCTCCCCCCAGTGTCCCCCAGTGTCCCCAGTGCCCCCCTGTCCCCCCAGTCCCCCCAGTCCCCCCAGTGTCCCCAGTGTCCCCCAGTGCCCCCAGTGTCCCCTGTCCGTCCCCAGGGCCCCTGCACGGGGAACCAGCAGAGCCTGGCCCACAGCCGCCTCTGGGACGCCGTCGTCGGCTTCCTGCACGTCTTCGCCCACATGATGAAGAAACTGGCACAGGTGGGCACTGGAGTGAACTGGGAGCACTGGGAGGGCACTGGGAGCACTGGGAGGGCACTGGGGTGTACTGGGAGCACTGGGAGGGCGCTGGGAGGGGATTTGGAGGGGATTGGGGGCACTGGGAGCACTGGGAGTAACTGGGAGGGCACTGGGAGCACTGGGAGGTGACTGGGATGTACTGGGAGAGCACTGGGATGTACTGGGAGTTACTGGGAGGTGAGTGGGACCGCACCTCCCAGTACACCCCAGTTGTACTGGGGGGTGACTGGGGTGTAATGGGAGTTACTGAGAGGTGACTGGGATGTACTGGGAGGTAACTGGGAGTGACTGGGAGGTGACTGGGATGTACTGGGAGCACTAGGAATTACTGGGAGTGACTGGGAGGTGACTGGGATGTACTGGGAGTTACGGGAGTGACTGGGAGGTGACTGGGATGTACTGGGAGTTACTGGGAGTGACTGGGAGGGCACTGGGATGTACTGGGAGTTACTGGGATGTACTGGGAGTTACTGGGAGGGCACTGGGAGCACTGGGAGGTGACTGGGATGTACTGGGAGAGCACTGGGATGTACTGGGAGCTCTGGGAGTGACTGGGAGGGCACTGGGAGTTACTGGGATGTACTGGGAGTTACTGGGAGGTAACTGGGATGTACTGGGAGCTGACTGGGAGCTCTGGCGCGCAGGACTCGTCCCAGCTGGGGCTGCTGAAGGAGCTGCTGGACCTGCAGAAGGACATGGTGGTGATGCTGCTGTCCCTGCTCGAAGGTACCTGGGCACGGTCACCTGGGGTGCCCTGTGCCACCTGCGGTGTCCCCAGGGTGTCCCCTGACCACCCAGGTGTCCCTTGATCCCAGGATGTCCCTTGACCACCCAAGGTGTCCCCTGAACACCCAAGGTGTCTCCTGACCATCCAAGGTGTCCATCCAAGGTGTCCCCATGTTCCCCAGGTGTCCCTGGACCATACAAGGTGTCCCCTGATCACCCTGGTGTCCTTCGAGCACCCAAGGTGTCCCTTGATCCCAGGATGTCCCCTGATCCCAGGATGTCCCTTGACCACCCAAACTGTCCCTTGACCACTCAAGCTGTCCCCTGGACACCCAAGGTGTCCCTTGACCATCAAGGTGTCCCTTGACCATCCAAGATGTCCCCTGACCATCCAAGATGTCCCCACACCCTCCAGGGTGTCCCCACCTCTCCGGGTGCCACCCTCAGGGCTGTGACACCTCCGTGTCCCCTCAGGGAACGTGGTGATGTCCCCTGACCACCCAGATGTCCCTTGACCATCAGATGTCCATTGACCACCCAGATGTCCCTTCACCACCCAGATGTCCCTTGACCACCCAGATGTCCATTGACCACCCAGATGTCCCTTCACCACCCAGATGTCCCTTGACCACCCAGATGTCCCCACACCCTCCAGGGTGTCCCCACCTCTCCGGGTGCCACCCTCGGGGCTGTGACACCTCCGTGTCCCCTCAGGAAACGTGGTGATGTCCCCTGACCACCCAGATGTCCATTGACCACCCAGATGTCCCTTCACCACCCAGATGTCCCTTGACCATCCAAGATGTCCCCTGACCACCCAGATGTCCATTGACCACCCAGATGTCCCTTGACCATCCAAGATGTCCCCTGACCACCCAGATGTCCATTGACCACCCAGATGTCCCTTCACCACCCAGATGTCCCTTGACCACCCAGATGTCCCCACATCCTCCAGGGTGTCCCCACCTCTCCGGGTGCCACCCTCGGGGCTGTGACACCTCCGTGTCCCCTCAGGGAACGTGGTGATGTCCCCTGACCACCCAGATGTCCATTGACCACCCAGATGTCCCTTCACCACCCAGATGTCCCTTGACCATCCAAGATGTCCCCTGACCACCCAGATGTCCATTGACCACCCAGATGTCCCTTCACCACCCAGATGTCCCCTGACCATCCAAGATGTCCCCTGACCACCCAGTCTGTCCCTTCACCACCCAGATGTCCCTTGACCATCCAAGATGTCCCCTGACCACCCAGATGTCCATTGACCACCCAGATGTCCATTGACCACCCAGATGTCCCTTCACCACCCAGATGTCCCCTGACCATCCAAGATGTCCCCTGACCACCCAGATGTCCCCACACCCTCCAGGGTGTCCCCACCTCTCCGGGTGCCACCCTTAGGGCTGTGACACCTCCGTGTCCCCTCAGGGAACGTGGTGAACGGCACCATCGCCCGGCAGATGGTGGACATGCTGGTGGAGTCCTCCAGCAACGTCACCATGATCCTCAAGTTCTTCGACATGTTCCTGAAGCTGCGCGACATCGTCTCGTCCGACGCCTTCCGCCACTTTGTCACCGACCCGCGCGGGCTCATCTCCAAGAAGGACTTCCAGAAGGCCATGGACAGCCAGAAGCAGTACGAGCCCGACGAGATCCAGTTCCTGCTCTCGTGCTCCGAGGCCGACGAGAACGAGATGATCGACGTCGAGAGCTTCGCCCAGCGCTTCCAGGAGCCGGCGCGCGACATCGGCTTCAACGTGGCCGTGCTGCTGACCAACCTGTCAGAGCACGTGCCGCACGACCAGCGCCTCAAGACCTTCCTGGAGCAGGCCGAGAGCATCCTGGACTATTTCCGCCCTTTCCTGGGGCGCATCGAGATCATGGGGGCGGCGCGGCGCATCGAGCGCATCTACTTCGAGATCAGCGGCGCCAACAAGGCGCAGTGGGAGATGCCGCAGGTCAAGGAGTCCAAGCGGCAGTTCATCTTCGACGTGGTCAACGAGGGCGGCGAGGCCGAGAAGATGGAGCTCTTCGTCAACTTCTGCGAGGACACCATCTTCGAGATGCAGATCGCCTCGCGCATCTCCGAGGAGGAGGCGCCGCGCGACGAGGAGGAGGAGGAGGACGAGGACAGGGAGGAAGAGGAGCCCGGCGAGGCGCCGGCGGCGGCGCTGCTGCCGGGTTTGGGGGCGCTCCGGCGGATTTTGGGCTCGCCCCAAACGTGGCGCCGCAAGATCCGGAGGCTGCGCAAGAAGTCGGGGCGGGAGCTGGCGTGGGAGGCCGGCGTGGGCGTGGGCAGGGCGGCCGTGGGGGGGGTCCTGGGCGGCCTGGGGGTGCTGGGGGCCGTGGGGCGCCTGGCCTGGAGCTCCCTCTTTGGCGGGGGGCTGGTGGAGGGGGCGCAGCGCCTGGGCGTCATCGAGGTGCTGGGCTCCATGCCCGACCCCACGCAGGACGCGGTGGGCGGAGGGGAGGCCGCGCCCCCCGAGCCCGAGCAGCCCCCCGAGGCGCAGCTGGAGGCGGCGCCCGCCGAGGAGGACGAGGAGGAGGAGGAGGAAGAGGAGAGGAGGAGGAGGGAGGCGAAGGCGGTGGCGGCGCCGGCGGGGCCGGGGGCGCGCAAGGAGCCCCATTTCAGGCTGGCGGCTCCCGACGCGCCCGGGGGGCTCGGGGATATCGGGGAGCCCCCCGGCGCTGAGCCCCCCACGCCCGAGGGGACCCCCATCCTGCGCAGGAAGATTGGGGTAAGGGGGCACAGGGGGTCTGGGGGGGTCCTGTGGTGGTTTGGGGGTCCCTAGGGGGGATTTTGGGGGTCCCTGGGAGGGATTTTGGGGCTCCTAGGGGAAATTTTGGGGGTCCCCAGGGGGGATTTTGGGGGTCCCCAGGGGGGATTTTGGGGGTTCTTGTGCTGCTTTGGGGGTCTCTGGGGAGAGATTTTGGGGGTCCCTATGGTGGTTCCTGCTGGGGGGATTTTGGTGGTCCCTGGGAGGGATTTTGGGGGTCCTGTGGCCCTTTGGGGGTCCCTAGGGGGGATTTTGGGGGTTCCTGTGATGCTTTGGGTGTCCCTGGGGGGGATTTTGGGGGTTCCTGAGGGGATTTTGGGGGTCCCTTTGGTGATTTGAGGGTTCCTGAGGGGGATTTTGGGGGTTCCTGTGATGCTTTGGGGGTTCCCAGGGGGGATTTTGGGGGTCCCTGAGGGGATTTTGGGGTTTCTGTGGCGCTTTGGGGGTCCTGAGGGGGGTTTTGGGGGTTCCTGTGGTGCTTTGGGGGGTCTCTGGGGAGATTTTGGGGGGTCCTGGGGGGATTTTGGGGGGTCCCTAGGGGGATTTTGGGGATTCCTGTGGTGCTTTGGGGGTCCTGAGGGGGATTTTGGGGGTTCCTGTGGTGCTTTGGGGGTCCTGAGGGGGATTTTGGGAGGTCCTGGGGGGATTTTGGGGGGTCCTGTGGGGGTTTGGGGGTCCCTGGGGGGATTTTGGGGGGTCCCAGGGGGGCGATGTCCCCCCCATCCCCCCCCCTTTGCTCCCCCCAGGAGATGGCGGAGCAGGTGGGGGAGGGGCAGAAGGAGGAGGAGCCCCCCCCGGCCGAGACCGAGAAAGCCGAGTAAGGATGGGGGGGGGGGGGGAATTTGGGGAGGGGTCCCTGAGCCCCCCCACCCACCAACAGGGGAAGAAAAGGGGAATTTGGGGAGGGGTCCCTGAGCCCCCTGACCCACAGCCAGGGGGGAATTTGGGGAGGGGTCCCTGAGCCCCCCCACCCACCAATAGGGGAAGAAAAGGGGAATTTGGGGAGGGGTCCCTGAGCCCCCCCACCCATTTGAGGAGGGGTCCCTGAGCCCCCTCACCCACAGCCAGGGTGGAATTTGGGGAGGGGTCCCTGAACCCCCCAAACCAGGGGCGAAATGGGGAATTTGGGGAGGGGTCCCTGAGTCCCCCCACCCACAGCCGGGGGGAATTTGGGGAGGGGTCTCCACCCACAGCCAGGGGGAGGGAAAGGGGAATTTGGGGAGGGGTCCCTGAGTCCCCCCACCCACAGCCGGGGGAATTTGGGGAGGGGTCCCCAATCACAGCCAGGGGGAAAAGGGGGGAATTTGGGGAGGGGTCTCCACCCACAACCGGGGAAATTTGGGCAATTTGGGGAGAGGTCTCTGAGCCTCCACAGCCAGGAGGAAAAAGGGAATTTGGGGAATTTGGGGAGGGGTCTCCAGCCACAACCGGGGAAATTTGGGCAATTTGGGGAGAGGTCTCTGAGCCTCCACAGCCAGGAGGAAAAAGGGAATTTGGGGAATTTGGGGAGGGGTCTCCAGCCACAACTGGGGGAAAAGGGGAATTTGAGGAGGGGTCCCTGAGCCCCTCCACCCACAGCCGGGTAAAAGGGAATTTGGGGAGGGGTCTCCAGCCACAACCGGGGGAAAAGGGGAATTTGAGGAGGGGTCCCTGAGCCCCTCCACCCACAGCCGGGGAAAAAGGGAATTTGGGGAGGGGTCTCCACCCACAACCAGGAGGAAAAGGGGAATTTGGGGAGGGGTCTCCAGCCACGGCCGCTGTCCCCCAGCACAGAGAACGGCGAGAAGGGCGGGGAAGGCCCCGAGGAGGGGCCGGAGCCCCGAGCCCCCTCCCCAAAAAGGCTGAAATCGGTGCCCGGGGGGCGGCGTGAGACCCCCAGCGAGGGCGGCTTTGACTTCTGGGGGGAGCTGGAGGTGCAGAGGGTGAAATTCCTGGTAAGGGGCAAGGGCGGGGGTCTCGGGGGGGTTTGGGGTCTCTGGGTGGGGGTTTGGGGGTCTCTGGTTGGAATTTTGGGGGTTTGGGGGTCTCTGGGGGGGTTTGGAGGGATTTGGGGGTCTTAAGGTGTGGGTTTGGGGGTCTTAGGGTGGGGGTTTTGGGGTCTCTGGGGGGGATTTGGGGGTCTCTGGGTGGGGATTTGGGGGTCTCTGGGGGGGTTTGGCAGGGTGCAGAGGGTCAAGTTCCTGGTAAGGGGGGAGTTGGGGGTCTCTGGGGGGGAGTTTGGGGGTCTCTGGTTGGAATTTTGGGGGTTTGGGGGTCTCTGGGGGGGTTTGGGGGTCTCTGGGGGGGATTTGGGGGGTTTGGGGGTCTCTGGGTGGGAATTTGGGGGGTATAGAGGGTTAATGGGAGGGTCAGGGGTCTCTGGGTGGGGTTGGGGGTCTCTGGGTGGGGTCGGGGGTCTCTGGGGGTCCCTGTGTTGATCATCTCCCCCTCCCCAGAATTACCTGTCGAGGAATTTCTACAACCTGCGCTTCCTGGCGCTGTTCCTGGCCTTCGCCATCAACTTCATCCTCCTCTTCTACAAGGTGGGGGCATTTGGGGAGGGGGTTTAGGGGGTGCTGGACCTGTGGGAGGAATTTGGGGAGGGGGTTTAGGGGGTCCTGAGGTTGGGAGGGGGGATTTGGGGAGAGGGTTTATGGTTCCTGGCGCTGTTCCTGGCCTTCGCCATCAACTTCATCCTCCTCTTCTACAAGGTGGGGGGATTTGGGGGAGTTCAGGGGGTCCTGCGGCTGGGGGTGAGAGTTGGGGAGGGGGTTTAGGGGGTCCTGGACCTGGAGGAGGGATTTGGGGAGGGGGTTTAGGGGGTCCTGGGTCCCCCCAGAGCTGCTGGGATGAGCTGGGGACACCCCAGAGCCCGGGAGTGCCTCGGAGGTTGGGCTGGGGGTGAACAGAGTGGGGGATTTGGGGACACTTTGGGTGCCCCCAGACCCCGGTACCCCATTTTGGGGCGTCCCCAGACCCCCGTGTCCTCACAGAGGGGGTTTAGGGACACTTTGGGGGCCTGGTACCCCATTTTGGGGGGTCCCCAAATCCTTTTGTCCCCACAGAGGGGGTTTGGGGGCTTGGTACCCCATCTTGGGGACCCCCATGTCCCCATGGAAGGGGGGTTGGGCTCCCTGTGTCCCCATTGGGGGTGTCCCTCCCCTGTCCCCTGTCTCTGTCCCCATTGGGTGTCCCTGACCTGTCCCTGTCCCCATTGGGGGTGTCCCTCACTGTCCCTGTCCCCATTGGGGGTGTCCCTCCCCTGTCCCTGTCTCTGTCCCCATTGGGTGTCCCTGTCCCTGTCCCCATCCCCCTGGGTGTCCCTCACTGTCCCTGTCCCCATTGGGGGTGTCCCTCACCTGTCCCCTTGTCCCTGTCCCCATTGGGGGTGTCCCTCTCTCTCCCTCTCTGTCCCTCACTGTCCCCTGTCTCTGTCCCCATTGGGTGTCTCTCACCTGTCCCCTTGTCCCTCACCTGTCCCTCACTGTCCCCATCCCTGTCCCTGTCCCCATCCCCCTGGGTGTCCCTCACTGTCCCTGTCCCCATTGGGGGTGTCCCTGACCTGTCCCCTTGTCCCTGTCCCCATTGGGTGTCCCTGACCTGTCCCTGTCCCCATTGGGTGTCCCTCACTGTCCCTGTCCCCATTGGGGGTGTCCCTCACTGTCCCTCACTGTCCCTCATTGTCCCCATCCCTGTCCCTGTCCCTGTCCCCATTGGGTGTCCCTCACCTGGCCCTGTCCCTGCAGGTGTCCGAGCACCCCCCGGGGGTTCTGCCATTGGGGGTGTCCTTTGCCTGTCCCCTGTCTCCATTGGGTGTCCCTCACTGTCCCTGTCCCCATTGGGTGTCCCTCCCTGTCCCCATTGGGGGTGTCCTTCGCTTGTCCCCTGTCTGTGTCCCCTTTGGGTGTCCCTCACCTGTCCCTCACTGTCCCTCACTGTCCCCATCCCTGTCCCTGTCCCTGTCCCCATTGGGTGTCCCTCACTGTCCCTGTCCCCATTGGGGGTGTCCCTCCCCTGTCCCCTGTCTCTGTCCCCATTGGGTGTCTCTCACCTGTCCCTGTCCCCCTGGGTGTCCCTCACTGTCCCTGTCCCCATTGGGGGTGTCCCTCACCTGTCCCTCACTGTCCCTCACTGTCCCCATTCCTGTCCCTGTCACTGTCCCCATTGGGTGTCCCTCACTGTCCCTGTCCCCATTGGGGGTGTCCCTCCCCTGTCCCCTGTCTCTGTCCCCATTGGGTGTCCCTCACTGTCCCTGTCCCCGCAGGTGTCCGAGCACCCCCCGGGCGCCCCGGAGGAGCCCGAGGGTTCCGGGGTGGCCCCCGAGGAGGACGGGGGGGTCCCTGGGGGTGCGGAGCCCCCCGGGGGGGTCCCCGAGGAGCCCGAGGTTTATTATTTCCTGGAGGAGAGCACGGGCTACATGGGGCCGGCGCTGCGGGGGCTGGCGCTGGCGCACACGCTGGTGGCCTTCCTGTGCATCATCGGCTACAACTGCCTCAAGGTGACCCCAGATCGGTGTCCCCAAACCCCCCTGTGTGTCCCCAAATCCCTCTGTGTGTCCCCAAATCCCCCTGTGTGTCCCCAAATCCCTGTGTGTGTCCCCAACCCTGCGGGGGCTGGCGCTGGCGCACACGCTGGTGGCCTTCCTGTGCATCATCGGCTACAACTGCCTCAAGGTGACCCCCCGAGTGTCCCCAAACCCCCCTGTGTGTCCCCAAATCCCCTGGGGGTGTCCCCAAATCCCTCTGTGTGTCCCCAAATCCCCAAACCCCTGTGTGTCACCCCAACCCTGCGGGGACTGGCACTGGCGCACACGCTGGTGGCCTTCCTGTGCATCATCGGCTACAACTGCCTCAAGGTGACCCCACATCGGTGTCCCCAAATCCCTGGGGGTGTCCCCAAACCCCTCTGTGTGTCCCCAAATCCCCACACCCCTGTGTGTCACCCCAACCCTGCGGGGGCTGGCACTGGCGCACACGCTGGTGGCCTTCCTGTGCATCATCGGCTACAACTGCCTCAAGGTGACCCCCCGAGTGTCCCCAAACCCCTGTGTGTGTCCCCAAACCCCTCTGTGTGTCCCCAAATCCCTGGGTGTGTCCCCAAATCCCTCTGTGTGTGTCCCCAAACCCCCCTGTGTGTCCCCAAATCCCCCTGTGTGTCCCCAAACCCCCCTGTGTGTCCTCAAACCCCTCTGTGTGTCCCCAAATCCCTGGGTGTGTCCCCAAATCCCTCTGTGTGTGTCCCCAAACCCCCCTGTGTGTCCCCAAATCCCCCTGTGTGTCCCCAAACCCCCCTGTGTGTCCCCAAATCCCTCTGTGTGTCCCCAACCCTGCGGGGCTGGCACTGGCGCACACGCTGGTGGCCTTCCTGTGCATCATCGGCTACAACTGCCTCAAGGTGACCCCCGAGTGTCCCCAAATCCCTGTGTATGTCCCCAAACCCCCCTGTGTGTCCCCAAATCCCTCTGTGTGTCCCCAAACCCCTGTGTGTGTGTCCCCAACCCTGCGGGGCTGGCACTGGCGCACACGCTGGTGGCATTCCTGTGCATCATCGGCTACAACTGCCTCAAGGTGACCCCCGGGACCCCCAGTGTGTCCCCAAATCCCTCTGTGTGTCCCCAAATCCCCACACCCCTGTGTGTGTCACCCCAACCCTGCGGGGCTGGCACTGGCGCACACGCTGGTGGCCTTCCTGTGCATCATCGGCTACAACTGCCTCAAGGTGACCCCAAATTGGTGTCCCCAAATCCCTGGGTGTGTGTCTCCAAATTCCTGTGTGTGTCCCCAAATCCCTGTGTGTGTCCCCAAACCTCTGTCTGTGTCCCCAAAGCTCTGTGTGTCCCCAAATCCCCAAACCCCTGTGTCCCCCCAAATCCCTGTGTCTGTCCCCAAAGCTCTGTGTGTCCCCAGTGTCCCCAGATCCCCCTGGTGATCTTCACGAGGGAGAAGGAGGTGGCGGCGCCTTGAGTTCTGGGGGCTCTGCTGTGACACCCCCGTGTCCCTGCTGTCCCCAATGTCCCCTGTGACCCCCACAATGTCCCCAGTGATGTCCCCATTGTCCCCTGTGATGTCCCCAGATCCCCCTGGTGATCTTCAAGAGGGAGAAGGAGGTGGCGGCGCCTCGAGTTCTGGGGGCTCTGCTGTGACACCCCCGTGTCCCTGCTGTCCCCTGTGACCCCCACAATGTCCCCAATGTCCCCTGTGATGTCCCCAGATCCCCCTGGTGATCTTTAAGCGCGAGAAGGAGGTGGCGCGGCGCCTCGAGTTCTCGGGGCTCTACATCACCGAGCAGCCCGACGACGACGACGTCAAGGGACAGTGGGACCGCCTGGTGCTCAACGCCCAGTACGGGACTGGGAGCACTGGGAGGGACTGGGAGGGACTGGGGGGCACTGGGGGGGACTGGGATGGACTGGGAGGGACTGGGAGGCACTGGGAGGGCATTGGGGAGCACTGGGAGGGACTGGGAGAGCATTGGGGGGCACTGGGAGGGACTGGGAGGCACTGGGAGGCACTGGGAGGGCATTGGGGGGCACTGGGAGGGACTGGGAGGGCATTGGGAGAGCACTGGGAGGGCACTGGGAGCACTGGGAGGCACTGGGAGGGCACTGGGAGAGCACTGGGAGGGCACTGGGAGCACTGGGAGGCACTGGAGGGCACTGGGAGCACTGGGAGGCACTGAGAGGGCATTGGGGGGCACTGGGAGGGACTGGGGGGGACTGGGAGAGCACTGGGAGGGCACTGGGAGCACTGGGAGGCACTGGGAGAGCATTGGGGGGCACTGGGAGGGACTGGGGGGGACTGGGAGAGCACTGGGAGGGCACTGGGGGCACTGGGAGAAATGGGAGGGCACTGGGAGCACTGGGAGGGACTGGGAGGGCATTGGGAGAAATGGGAGGGCACTGGGGGCACTGGGAGGGCAGTGGAAGGGAACTGGGGGGCACTGGGAGGGCACTGGGGGGCACTGGAAGGGTACTGGTGGACACTGGGATGCACTGAGAGGGCACTGGGGGGCACTGGTTGGGGACTGGGAGGGACTGGGAAGAACTGGGGGGCACCGGGGGGGACTGGGAGGCACTGGGGGAGGATTAGGGATATTGAGAGGGGACTGGGGGGGCACTGGGAGGGCATTGGGAGAACTGGGAGAGCACTGGGAGGGCACTGGGGGGCACTGGGAGGGCACTGGGGGCACTGGTTGGGGACTGGGAGGGCACTGGGGGCACTGGGAGGGCACTGGGAAGAACTGGGGGGGACTGGGGGCACTGGGGGGTTATTGGGAGAACTGGGAGGGCATTGGGGGGCATTGGGAGGGCACTGGGGGGGCACTGGGAGGCACTGGGGGGGACTGGGAGGGACTGGGATGGACTGGGAGGGACTGGGAGGGACTGGGATGGACTGGGAGGGCAGTAAGAGGGACTGGGAGGGCATTGGGAGAAATGGGAGGGCACTGGGAGGGACTGGGAGGCACTGGGAAGAACTGGGGGGGACTGGGAGGGCACTGGGGGAGGATTAGGGATATTGAGAGGGGACTGGGGGGGCACTGGGAGGGCATTGGGAGAACTGGGAGAGCACTGGGAGGGACTGGGAGGGCACTGGGGGGCACTGGGAGGGCACTGGGAAGAACTGGGGGGCACTGGGGGGGACTGGGGGGTTATGGGGAGAACTGGGAGGGCTTTGGGGGGCACTGGGGGACACTGGGGGGGACTGGGGGCACTGGGGGGTTATTGGGAGAACTGGGAGGGCTTTGGGGGGCACTGGGGGGGACTGGGAGGGACTGGGGGGGCACTGGGAGGGACTGGGGGGCACTGGGAGGGACTGGGGGATACTGGAAGGGTACTGGTGGACACTGGTGGACACTGGAAGGCACTGGGGGGGTTCCAGGGGGGCTGGAAGGGACGTCCGGGGGGTTTTGGGGGTCTCTGGGGGTCCGGTGGGACCATTTGGGGTCCCCCCACTGTGTGTCACCCCCTCTGACCCCCCCTTTTTCTCCCCTGGACCCCCCCAGATCCTTCCCCAGCAATTACTGGGACAAGTTCATCAAGAGGAAGGTGAGGAGGGGTCCTGGGACCCCCTACCCACATTCCAGAGGTGCCCCCCAACACTTGGAGGGGTTTAACCTCAATTTTGGGGTTTCTCAGTGAATTTTGGGGTCTCCCAGTCAATTTTGGGGTCTCCCTGTGAACTTTGGGGTCCCCCCAGGTGATGGAGAGGTACTGGGACATTCCAGAGGCGTCCCCAACATTTTGAGGGTTTTAACTCAATTTTGGGGTTTCTCAGTAAATTTTGAGGTCCCCCTGTGAATTTTGGGCTCTCCCAGTAAATTTTGGGCTCTCTCAGTGAATTTTGGGTTCTCCCAGTCAATTTTGGGGTCTCCATGTGAACTTTGGGGTGTCTCCAGGTGATGGAGAAGTACGGGGACATTCCAGAGGTGTCCCCCCAACACTTTGAGGGGTTTTAACTCAATTTTGGGGTCTCCCTGTGAACTTTGGGGTGTCCCCAGGTGATGGAGAAGTACGGGGACATTCCAGGGGTGTCTCCTGACACTTTGAGGGGTTTTTACCTCAATTTTGGGGACCTCAAATGACTTTTGGGGTGTCCCCAGGTGATGGAGAGGTACGGGGACATTCCAGAGGTGTCCCCTCAAAATTTTGAGGGGTTTTTAACTCAATTTTGGGGACCCCAAATGACTTTTGGGGGGTCCCCAGGTGATGGAGAAGTACGGGGACATTCCAGAGGTGTCCCCCAAAATTTGGACAGGTTTTACCTCAATTTTAGGGTGTCCCAGTCAATTTTGGGGTCTCCATGTGAACTTTGGGGTCCCCCAGGTGATGGAGAGGTACGGGGACATTCCAGAGGTGTCCCCCTAACATTTTGAGGGGTTTTAACTCAATTTTGGGGTCCCCAGGTGATGGAGAAGTACAGGGACATTCCAGACACTTTGAGGGGTTTTTACCTCAATTTTGGGGACCCCAAATGACTTTTGGGGTGTCCCCAGGTGATGGAGAGGTACGGGGACATTCCAGAGGTGTCTCCCAACATTTTGAGGGTTTTTAATTCAATTTTGGGGTCCCCAAATGACTTTTGGGGTCCCCAGGTGATGGAGAAGTACGGGGACATTCCAGGGGTGTCCCCCAAAATTTGGACGGGTTTTACCTCAATTTTGGGGTCTCCCTGTGAACTTTGGGGTCCCCCCAGGTGATGGAGAAGTACGGGGACACTCCCAACGCTTTGAGGGGTTTTACCTCAATTTTGGGGGTCCCCAAATGACTTTTGGGGTGTCCCCAGGTGATGGAGAAGTACAGGGACATTCCAGACACTTTGAGGGGTTTGAACTCAATTTTGGGGGTCCCCAAATGACTTTTGGGGTGTCTCCAGGTGATGGAGAAGTACGGGGACATTCCAGGGGTGTCCCCCAACATTTTGAGGGGTTTTAACTCAATTTTGGGGTCCCCCAGGTGATGGAGAAGTACGGGGACATTCCAGGAGTGTCCCCCAAAATTTGGACAGGTTTTACCTCAATTTTGGGGTCTCCCAGTCAATTTTGGGGTCTCCCAGTGACTTTTGGGGTCTCCCCAGGTGATGGAGAAGTACGGGGACATTCCAGGGGTGTCCCCCCAACATTTTGAGGGGTTTTAACTCAATTTTGGGGTCCCCAGGTGATGGAGAAGTACGGGGACATTCCAGGGGTGTCCCCCAACATCTGGAGGGTTTTTACCTCAATTTTGGGGTCTCCCTGTGAACTTTGGTGTCCCCCCAGGTGATGGAGAAGTACGGGGACATTCCAGGGGTGTCCCCCCAACATCTGGAGGGTTTTTATCCTCAATTTTGGGGTCTCCCTGTGAGCTTTGGAGTCCCCCAGGTGATGGAGAAGTACAGGGACATTTCAGAGATGTCCCCCCAACACTTTGAGGGGTTTTAACTCAATGTTGGGGTCCCCAAATGACTTTTGGGGTGTCCCCAGGTGATGGAGAAGTACAGGGACATTCCAGACACTTTAAGGGGTTTTAACTCAATTTTGGGGACCCCAAATGACTTTTGGGGTGTCCCCAGGTGATGGAGAAGTACGGGGACATTCCAGGGGTGTCCCCCAACATTTTGAGGGGTTTTAACTCAATTTTGGGGTCCCCCCAGGTGATGGAGAAGTACGGGGACATTCCAGAGGTGTCCCCCCAACACTTTGAGGGGTTTTAACTCAATTTTGGGGTCCCCCCAGGTGATGGAGAAGTACGGGGACATTCCAGGGGTGTCCCCCAACATCTGGAGGGTTTTTACCTCAATTTTGGGTGTCCCTGTGAACTTTGGGGTCCCCCCAGGTGATGGAGAAATATGGGGACATTCCAGGGGTGTCCCCTCAACACTTTGAGGGGTTTTACCTGAATTTTGGGGTCCCCAAATGACTTTTGGGGTGTCCCCAGGTGATGGAGAAGTACGGGGACATTCCAGGGGTGTCCCCCCAACACTTTGACGGGTTTTAACTCAATTTTGGGGTCTCCCTGTGAACTTTGGAGTCCCCCAGGTGATGGAGAAGTAGGGGGACATTTCAGAGGTGTCCCCTCAACATTTTGAGGGGTTTTAACTCAATTTTGGGGTCCCCAGTTGATGGAGAAGTACGGGGACATTTCAGAGGCGTCCCCCAACATCTGGAGGGTTTTTACCTCAATTTTGGGGTGTCCCTGTGAACTTTGGGGTCCCCAGCTGATGGAGAAGTACGGGGACATTTCAGAGGTGTCCCCTCAACATTTTGAGGGGTTTTAACTCAATTTTGGGGTCCCCAGTTGATGGAGAAGTACAGGGACATTCCAGACACTTTGAGGGGTTTTAACTCAATTCTGGGGACCCCAAATGACTTTTGGGGTGTCCCCAGGTGATGGAGAAGTACGGGGACATTTCAGAGGTGTCCCCCAAAATTTGGACAGGTTTTAACTCAATTTTGGGGTCTCCCAGTGACTTTTGGGGTGTCCCCAGGTGATGGAGAAGTACGGGAACATTCCAGGGGTGTCCCCCAACATTTTGAGGGGTTTTAACTCAATTTTGGGGTGTCCCTGTGAACTTTGGGGTCCCCCAGGTGATGGAGAAGTACAGGGACATTCCAGACACTTTGAGGGGTTTTACCTCAATTTTGGGGTCCCCAGGTGATGGAGAAGTACGGGGACATTCCAGACACTTTGAGGGGTTTTAACTCAATTTTGGGGACCCCACATGACTTTTGGGGTGTCCCCAGGTGATGGAGAAATACGGGGACATTTCAGAGGTGTCCCCCCAACATTTTGAGGGGTTTTTACCTCGATTTTGGGGGTCCCCAAATGACTTTTGGGGTCCCCCCAGGTGATGGAGAAATATGGGGACATTCCAGGGGTGTTCCCTGACACTTTGAGGGGTTTTTACCTCAATTTTGGGGGTCCCCAAATTACTTTTGGGGTGTCCCCAGGTGATGGAGAAGTATGGGGACATTCCAGACACTTTGAGGGGTTTTAACTCAATTTTGGGGGTCCCCAAATGACTTTTGGGGTGTCCCCAGGTGATGGAGAAGTACGGGGACATTCCAGACACTTTGAGGGGTTTTTACCTCGATTTTGGGGACCCCAAATGACTTTTGGGGTGTCCCCAGGTGATGGAGAAGTACGGGGACATCTACGGGCGCGAGAGGATCGCGGAGCTGCTGGGGCTGGACCTGGCCAGCCTGGAAGTGGGGGCGCAGGGCGAGCGCAGGGCGCCCCCCGACAGCTCCCTGCTCACCTGGTGGGTCTGGGGGGCTCTTTGGGGGTCCCACGGGGGGGATTTGGGGAGGTTTTGGGGTGCTAAAGGAGACTCCAAGGGGGAGTTTAGGGGTTCTGGGGGAGTTTTGGGGTCCTGTAGGGGTTTAAATGGGGGGATTTAGGGGTCCTGGGTGGTCCTAGGAGGGATTTGGGGATTTTGGGGTCCTATAGGGGTCTAAGGGTGAAGGTTTTGGAATCCTAGGGGGAAATTTGGGGCACTTTAGGGGTCCTACAGGGGGGAATTTAAGGGTCCTGGGGGGTATTGGGGAGTTTTGAGGTCCTGTAGGGGTCTAAGGGGGGATTTTTGGAAGCCTAGGGGGGAATTTGGGGCAGTTTGGGGGTCCTGTGGGCGTCTAAGGGGGGTTATGGGGTCCTGGGTGATCCTAGAGGGGGGATTTGGGGCAATTTTGGGGTCCTATAAGGGTCTAAGGGGGGGGTTTGGGGGTCCTTGGTGGTCCTAGGGGGGAATTTGGGGGTCCTGTAGGGGTTTAAACAGGGGGTTTAGGGGTCTTGGGTGGTCCTAGGGAATAGTCAGACACTTTATGGGTCTGGGGGCTCCCCTGGGGGGGGTCCTGGGAGGTGGCCTGGGGGATATTCAGACACTTGATGGGTCTGGGGGCTCCCCTGGGTGGTCCTATGGGGGGCACCTGGGGCGGTTTTGGGGTTCTCTGGGGGGGTCTAAGGGGGATCCTGGGTCATCCTAGGGATGGGTCTGGGGGCTCCCCTGGGGGGGGTCCTGGGAGGTAGCCTGGGGGATAGTCAGACACTTTATGGGTCTGGGGGCTCCCCTGGGGCAGTTTTGGGGTCCTGTAGGGGTTTAAACGGGGGGAGTTTAGGGGTCCTGGGTGGTCCTAGGGAATAGTCAGACACTTTTTGGGTCTGGGGGCTCCCCTGGGCGGGGGTCCTGGGTGGTCCTAGGGAATAGTCAGACACTTTTTGGGTCTGGGGGCTCCCCTGTGGCAGTTTTGGGGTCCTGTAGGGGTTTTAAACAGGGGGGGTTAGGGGTCCTGGGTGGTCCTAGGGAATAGTCAGACACTTTATGGGTCTGGGGGCTCCCCTGGGGGGGTCCTGGGAGGTGGCCTGGGGGATATTCAGACACTTTTTGGGTCTGGGGGCTCCCCTGGGGCAGTTTTGGGGTCCTGTAGGGGTTTAAACAGGAGGTTTCGGGGTCCTGGGTGGTCCTAGGGAATAGTCAGGCACTTTTTGGGTCTGGGGGCTCCCCTGGGGCAGTTTTGGGGTCCTGTAACGGGGGGGTTTAGGGGTCCTGGGTGGTCCTAGGGAATAGTCAGGCACTTTATGGGTCTGGGGTCTCCCCTGGGGTGCTCCCAACCCTTTTTGGGGGTCTCCCCCAACCCTGCTGACCCCCCCTTTGTGCCCCCAGGATCACGTCCATCGACATCCGCTACCAGATCTGGAAATTCGGGGTGATTTTCACCGATAACGTGAGAGCAGTGGGGGGAGATTGGTGGGTCTGGGGTCTCCCCTGGGATTTTGGGGTGACCCCAGGTGTGCCCCCCGTGCCCCCCGCAGTCCTTCCTGTACCTCACCTGGTACATGGCCATGTCCCTGCTGGGCCACTACAACAACTTCTTCTTCGCCTCCCACCTGCTGGACATCGCCATGGGCGTCAAGACGCTGCGCACCATCCTGTCCTCGGTCACGCACAACGGCAAGCAGGTCAGGGGGGGCCCGGAATCCCCCTCCTCAAAATCCCCCTCCCCAAAAATCCCCAAAGTCCCCTCCTCAAAATCCCCTTCCTCAAAATCCCCCTCCCCAAAAATCCCTTCCTCAAAATCCTCAAAATCCCCTTCCCCAAAATCCCCCAAATCCCCTCCTCAAAATCCCCTTCCCCAAAATCTCCCTCCTCAAAATCCCCCTCCTCAAAATCCCCCTGCCCAAAATCCCCAAAATACCCTTCCCCAAAAATCCCCCTGCCCAAATTCCCCAAAATTCCCCTCCCCAAAATCCCCCTCCCCAAAAATCCCCCTGCCCAAATTCCCCAAAATCCCCCTCCCCAAAATCCCCTTCTCCAAAATCCCCCTTTCCCAAAAATCCCCTTCCCCAAAAGTCCCCATCCCCAAAAATCCCCTTCAAAAAATCTCCTTCCTAAAGCCCCTACCCAAAATTCTCTTCCAAAATCCCCCTCCTCAAAATGCCCAAAATACCCCTCCTCAAAATCCCCCCTTCCCCAAAAATCCCCCTGTCCAAATTCCCCAAAATTCCCCTTTCCCAAAAATCCCTTTCAAAAAATCCCCTTCCAAAATCCCCCTCCTCAAAACTCCCCTTTCCCAAAAATCCCAAAAATCCCCCTCCTCAAAATCCCCTTCCCCAAAATCCCCCTCCTCAAAATCCCCAAAATACCCCTCCTTAAAATCCCCCCTTCCCCAAAATCCCCTTCCTCAAAATCCCCCTCCCCAAAAATCCCCTCCTCAAAATCCCCTTCCCCAAAATCCCCCTCCCCAAAAATCCCCCTGCCCAAATTCCCCAAAATCCCCCTCCCCAAAATCCCCCTCCCCAAAAATCCCCCTGCCCAAATTCCCCAAAATCCCCCTCCCCAAAATCCCCTTCTCCAAAATCCCCCTTTCCCAAAAATCCCCTTCCCCAAAAGTCCCCATCCCCAAAAATCCCCTTCAAAAAATCTCCTTCCTAAAGCCCCTACCCAAAATTCCCTTCCAAAATCCCCTTCCTCAAAATCCCCAAAATACCCCTCCTCAAAATCCCCCCTTCCCCAAAAATCCCCCTGTCCAAATTCCCCAAAATCCCCCTCCCCAAAAATCCCCCTTCCCCAAAATTCCCCTTTCCCAAAAATCCCCTTCAAAAAATCCCCTTCCAAAATCCCCCTCCTCAAAACTCCCCTTTCCCAAAAATCCCAAAAATCTCCCTCCTCAAAATCCCCTTCTCCAAAATCCCCCTCCCCAAAATTCCCCAAAATCCCCTTCCCAAAATCCCCTTCCCCAAAAATCCCCCTGCCTAAATTCCCCAAAATCCCCTTCCCAAAATCCCCTTCTCCAAAATCCCCCTTTCCCAAAAATCCCCTTCCCCAAAAGTCCCCCTCCCCAAAAATCCCCTTCAAAAAATCTCCTTCCTAAAGCCCCTACCCAAAATCCCCCTCCCCAAAAATCACCTTCCCCAAAATTCCTCTTCCCAAATTCCCCCTCCCCTTTCCCAAAGCCCCTTCCCAAAAAAAAACTCCCTCCCCAAAATCCCCCTCCTCAAATTCCCCTCCAAAACCATCTGGGCACCACCAAGACCCAACTGGGGACGCCCCTGTTTCCAGTTGGTGATGATGGTGGGGCTGCTGGCCCTGGTGGTCCCTGTGCCCATTTTGTGCCCACCCTGTGCCCGTTTTTTTGCCCATTCTGTGCCCATTCTGTGCCCGTTCTGTGCCAGCTGGTGATGACAGTGGGGCTGCTGGCCCTGGTGGTTCCTGTGCCCATTTTGTGCCCGTTTTGTGCCAGCTGGTGATGACGGTGGGGCTGCTGGCCGTCGTGGTTTACCTGTACACCATGGTGGTCCCTGTGCCCACCCTGTGCCCATTTTGTGCCCGTTCTGTGCCCGTTCTGTGCCAGCTGGTGATGACGGTGGGGCTCCTGGCCCTGGTGGTCCCTGTGCCCATTTTGTGCCCATTTTGTGCCCATTCTGTGCCAGCTGGTGATGACGGTGGGGCTCCTGGCCGTCGTGGTTTACCTGTACACCGTGGTGGTCCCTGTGCCCACCCTGTGCCCATTTTGTGCCCGTTCTGTGCCCATTCTGTGCCAGCTGGTGATGACGGTGGGGCTCCTGGCCGTCGTGGTTTACCTGTACACCGTGGTCGCCTTCAACTTCTTCCGCAAGTTCTACAACAAGAGCGAGGATGAGGATGAGCCCGACATGAAGTGCGACGACATGATGACGGTGAGGAAGGCTCCTGAGGGGGGTTTGGGGGTTCCCAGGTGGATTTTTGGGGGTCCCCAGCTGGATTTTGGGGGTCCCTGACCCCTCTCTGTCCCGCTCCCCAGTGTTACCTGTTCCACATGTACGTGGGGGGGATCTGGGGGTCCCCAGGTGGGGTTTTGGGGGTCCCCAGCTGGATTTTGGGGGTCCCTGACCCCTCTCTGTCCCACTCCCCAGTGTTACCTGTTCCACATGTACGTGGGGGTCCGGGCCGGGGGGCGGCATCGGGGACGAGATCGAGGACCCCGCCGGGGATGACTACGAGCTCTACCGGGTGGTGTTCGACATCACCTTCTTCTTCTTCGTCATCGTCATCCTCCTTGCCATCATCCAGGGTGGGCACCTCGTGTTGGGGAGGGGGCTGGGAGAAAATGGGGAGGGGGATTTGGGGGTCATCATCATCCTCCTGGCCTTCATCCAGGATGGGCACCTCATGGGGAGGGGGCTGGGAGAAAATGGGGAGGGGGATTTGGGGGTCATCATCATCCTCCAGGCCTTCATCCATGGTGGGGGAGGGGGTTTTGGGGGTCTGGAGGTCATCGTCATCCCCCTCGCCATCATCCAGGGTGGGCACCTCGTGCTGGGGAGGGGGCTGGGAGGGAATGGGGAGGGGGATTTGGGGGTCATCATCATCCTCCGGGCCTTCATCCATGGTGGGGAGGGGGTTTTGGGGGTCTGGAGGTCATCGTCATCCTCCTCGCCATCATCCAGGATGGGCACCTTGTGGGGAGGGAGATTTGGGGGGGTTTCGGGGGGTCGTCGTCATCCTCCTGGCCTTCATCCATGGTGGGGAGGGGGCTTTGGGGGGGTCTGGGGGTCCTGGAAGGGCCTGGGGGGTTGTCTGGAGGTCCTGGGGGAGGATCTGAGGGTCCTGGAAGGGCCTGGAAGTCCTGGAAGGGCCTGGGGAGAAATCGGGGGGTCCTGAAAAGGCCTTGGGGGTGAATCTGGGGGTCCTGAAAGGGCCTGAGGGTCCTGGAAAGGTCTTGGGGGGTGAATCTGGGGGTCCTACAAGGATCTGGGGGTCCTGGGGTGGATCTGGGGGTCCTACAGGGATCTGGGGGGTCCTGGGGTGGATCTGGGGATCCTGGGGAGGATCTGGAGGTCCTGGGATGGATCTGGAGGTCCTGGGGGTGGATCTGGGGGTCCTGGGGAGGATCTGGGGGTCCTGGGATGGATCTGGGGGTCCTGGGGTGGATCTGGGGGTCCTGGGGGTGGATCTGGGGGTCCTGGAAAGGCCTTGGGGTGGATCTAGGGTGGATCTGGGGGTCCTGGGATGGATCTGGGGGTCCTGGGGAGGATCTGGGTGGTCCCACCCCTCTGACCCCCCCCCATTTTGTGCCCCCCAGGTCTGATCATCGACGCCTTCGGGGAGCTGCGGGACCAGCAGGAGCAGGTGAAGGAGGACATGGAGGTGAGTCTGGGGCACACAGGAGGCCGAAGCCCCCTCCCAAAATGGGATTGAAGGATGCAAAGACCCCTGTGTGACCCCCCCGGGACCCCTCCCCAGACGAAATGTTTCATCTGTGGCATCGGGAGCGATTATTTCGACACGACCCCGCACGGCTTCGAGACGCACACGCTGGAGGAGCACAACCTGGCCAACTACATGTGAGATTTGGGTCTGGGGGGGCTCTGGGGGGTCCCAGGGGGGTCCTGTGGGGGTCTGGGGGTCCCTGCTGAGCTCTGACACCCCCAATCCCACCCCCACCCCAGGTTCTTCCTGATGTATTTGATCAACAAGGACGAGACGGAGCACACGGGGCAGGTGGGGATAATGTGGTGATGGGGAGGGGGCTTAGGGGGTAGTTTTGGGGGGGTCCCAGGGTAGTCTGGGAGGGTCCCAGGATGGTCTGGGGGGACTTTGGGGTGCTTGGGAGGGGTCCCAGGGTGGTCTGGAGGGGCTTGAGGGGGTCTGGGGGGGTCCCAGGGTGGTCTCGGGGGTCGTTGGGGGATCTGGGGGGTCCCAGGGTGGTTTGTGAGGGAGAGGGAGTCCCATGAGGGGGCTCTATAGGAGGAGTCTCTAGGGGATTTGGGGGGGTCTCTGGGGGATTTGGGGGGTCTCTGGGGGATTTGGGGGGGTCTCTATGGGATATGGGGGCTTCTCTAGGGGATTTGGG
This sequence comes from Zonotrichia albicollis, assembly GCF_047830755.1. Classification (NCBI taxonomy): domain Eukaryota; kingdom Metazoa; phylum Chordata; class Aves; order Passeriformes; family Passerellidae; genus Zonotrichia; species Zonotrichia albicollis. Next base: position 562,225 of record NC_133857.1, read on the forward strand.
GGGTCTCTGTGGGGTTTGGAGGGATTTTTAGGGGATTTGGGGGGGTCTCTATGGGATATGGGGGCTTCTCTAGGGGATTTGGGGGGATTTCTATGGGATTGGGGCATCTTTAAGGGATTTGGGGGTGTCTCTGAAATTCCCAGGGCGGGTGAGGTTGCTGTAGGGGGAATCCTCCATGCCCCGACATCCCCCTCCCCAAATTCCTTCCCCAGGAATCTTACGTGTGGAAGATGTACCAGGAGCGCTGCTGGGATTTCTTCCCGGCTGGGGATTGCTTCAGAAAGCAATATGAGGATCAGCTGGGATGATGACCCCAAAAAATCCCCCTCCCCAAATTCCCCCTCCCCAAAATTTCCTTCTCAAAGCCCCTTCCCCAAATTCTCCTTCCCCAAAATCCCCTTCCCCAAATCCCCTTCAAGTGCCTTTGACGCCCCCTCCCCAATAAATGCTGCTGAGTGTCACTGGCTCATCTGTGACCTTCCCCCCCCCAAAATGCCCCACAAAGACCCCAGACCCTTTTCAAGTGCCTTCCCCCCCTCCCCAAATAAACGCTGCCAAGTGTTGCCGCCCCCATGGCTCGTTATTGACACCCTGGGACCCCCAAATCCAATTGGGGACCACCAAAATCCCAGGGAGCTGAGGGAAAATGGAAGGAAAAGTGAAGGGAAAAGGGGGGGAAATGTGAGGGGAAAATCGATGGAAATGTGAAGGTAAAAAGAGAGGGAAATGTGAGGGGAAAAGAGAGGGAAATGTGAGGGGAAAAGAGAGGGAAATGTGAGGGGAAAAGGGGGAAAACGTGAGGGGGAAAAGGGCGGGAAATGTGAGGGGAAAATGGGGGAAAATGTTAGGGGAAAAAGGGGGGAAATGTGAGTGGAAAAAGAGGGGAAATGTGAGGGGAAAATGGGGGAAAAGGGAGGGAAATGTGAAGGAGAAAGAGAGGGAAATGTGAGGGGGGAAAGGGGGCGAAATGTGAGGCAAGAAAGGGGGAAATTGATTGGAAAAGAGAATGTGAGGGCAAAAAAAGACGGAAAATGTAAGGGGAAAAGAGGGAAATGTGAGGGGAGAGGAGAGAGAAATGTAGGGGAAAAGGGAGGGAAATGTGAGGGGGAAAGGGGTGGGGAAACATGAGGGGGAAAAATGGCGGCAAAACGTGAGGGGAGGAGGGGGAAAGGGCGGGAATTGTGAAGGGAGAAGGAGGGGAAAACGTGAGGGAAAAAGAGAGGGAAAGGTGGGGGGAAAGGGCGGGAAATGTAGGGGGAAATGTGAGGGCAAAAATAGAAATGTGAGGGGGAAATGTGAGGGGAAACTGCGGGAAATATGAGGGTGAAAAGGGAAGAAAATGTGAGGGGAAAAAGAGGGGACAACATGAGGGGAAAATGGGGGCAAAATGTGAGGGAAAAAGAGAAGGAAATGTGAGGGGAAAAGGTGGGGAAATGTGAAGGGAAGAGTGAGAGAATGTGAGGGGAAAAGAGGGAAATGTGAGGGGAAAAAAGGGGGCAAGTGTGGCGGGAAAATAAGGGGAATGTGAGGATGAAAAGAGGGGGAAATGTGAGGGGAGAAGAGAGGGAAATGTGAGGGGAAAAGGGGGAAAGCGTGAGGGGAAAATGGGGGGAAATGTGAGGGGGAAATAGGAGGAAATGAGAGAGGGAAATGTGAGGGGGAAATGGGGGAAATATGAGGAGAAAAGAAAGGGAAACAGGAGGGTGAAAAGGGGAGAAATGTGAGGGAGGGGGGGGGAAGGCGGGAAACCTGAGGGGAAAAGGGCAGGAAAATTAACCCAGTATGGACCAGTTAACCCAGTACAGACCAGTTAACACCAGTTAACCCAGTTAACGGAGTTAACTCAGTATGGATGACCCAAGTTATCCCAGTACAAACCATCCCAGTTACCCCAGTATAAACCCTCCCATTTACCCCAGTATCAGCTGTCCCAGTGGCACCCCTTACTGCTTATCCCAGTCCCCGTAATGTCCCCATGGTGTCCCCATGGTGTCCCCATGGTGTCCCCACCCCCTCCCCCATGTCCGGTGTCCATGTCTGTCCATCCATGTCCGGTGTCCGTCCATGTCCGGCTGTTCCGGCCCTGGGGCAGCTCCGGCCTCGGGACGCTCCCGTGGGAACCTCGTGACGGCCCCGTGACCCCGGGGGGAGGGGGGCACCAGTGCACCCAGTATGGACCAGTTAACCCAGTATGGGCCAGTTAACCCAGTTAACCCAGTATGGACCAGTTAACCCAGTATGGACCAGGTCACCCCATACTGACCGGTTAACCCAGTATGGGCCAGTTAACCCAGTATGGGCCAGGTCACCCCATACTGACCAGTTAACCCAGTATAGACCAGTTCACTCTGTTCTCCCAATATAGACCAGTTAACCCAGTATGGGCCAGTTCACCAGTTCTCTCAGTTCACCCAGCACGGACCAGTTAATCCAGTACAGACCAGTTAACCCAGTACAGACCAGTGTACCCCATACTGACCAGTTAACCCAGTATAGACCAGTTCTCTCAGTTCACCCAGTACCGGCCAGTTAATCCAGTACAGACCAGTTAACCCAGTACAGACCAGTGCACCCAGTATGGGCCAGTTCACTCAGTTAACTCAGTACGGACCAGTTTACCCAGTACAGACCAGTTAACCCAGTACAGACCAGTGCACCCAGTATGGGCCAGTTCACTCAGTTAACCCAGTACGGACCAGTTTACCCAGTACAGACCAGTTAATCCAGTACTGACCAGTTAACCCAGTATGGAGCACCCCAGTTATCCCAGTACAAACCTTCCCAGTTACCCCAGTATCAGCTGTCCCAGTGGTGCCCCTTACTGCTCATCCCAGCCCCTCCCAGTCCGTCCCAGTTCCCCCATTTCCATCCCAGTCCTTCCCAGTTCCCCCCAGTCCTCAGTTTGCATTTGGGGGGAGGGGGAAAAGACCCCGGCCCCGCCCCCACGCAGCAGCCACCGCCACTGGGATGGACTGGGATGAACTGGGAGGGACTGGGAGGGGACTGGGAGGGGACTGGGATGAGCAGAGGCGGCGGCGGGCGGGGATCGGAGCGGGGCTGGCACCGGTGAGGGGCGGGCGGGGGTCCCGGGGGTCTCTGAGGGATCCTTGAGGGGATCCCGGGGGTCTTTTGGGGATCCCGGCCGTCTTTGAGGGAGTCCTGGGGGTCTTTGAAGGGATCCCAGGGATCTTTAAGGGTGTCCCGGGGGTCCTTGAGGGGGTCCCGGGGGTCCTTGAGGGGGTCCGGGTGTTGTTTTGGGGGGTCCCGGGGGTCTTTGAGGGGATCCCGGGGGTCCTTGAGGGGGTCCGGGTGTTGTTTTGGGGGGTCCCGGGGGTCTTTGAGGGGATCCCGAGGGTCTTTTTGGGGGTCCCGGGGTTGTTTTGGGGTCGCGGTGTGGGTGGGTGGGGGGGGGGGCCATGGGGCGGGGGGCGCTGCTTTTGGGGGTCGCCTACGCGGGTTTGGTTTTTTTGGGGGTCGTGGGGCTGTGGGCGCTCGAGGGGACCCCCGCGACCCCCGGGACCCCCGGGACCCCCGACGGCGGCGAGTGGGACCTGCCCAGCGCCCTCCTGTTCATCGTCACCCTGCTGACCACCGTGGGTGAGACCCCCGCGACCCCCGGGAACCCCCCAGACCCCCAGGAGAGCCCCCAGGACCCCCCCAGGAACTCCCCGAGATCCCCAGAATCTCCCCCAAGGTTTGGGACCCCCAGGACCCCCAAGACCCCTTCAGCCAACCCAAGACCCCCATAAACCCAAGACCCCCCAGCACCTCAAGACCCCCCAGCTCTCCAGGAGCCCCAAGACCCCTCAAGACCTCCTAGGACCCCCCAAGACCCCCATGACTCTCAAGACCCCAAAGTCTCCAGGACTCCCAAGACCCCCAGGACCTCCATAATCCCAAGGACCCCCAGGATCTCCAAGACCCCCAAGACCCCCAAGACCCCCAAGACTCCCAAAACCCCCAAGACCCCCAATCCACCCCAGAACCCTCAAGACCTCCAAGACCCCCATGACCCCTGAAGACCCCAATCCACTGCAAGACCCCCAGAAACCCCCAAGACCCCCAGTCCACCCCAGGACCCTCAAGACCCCCAAGACTCTCAAGACCTCCAAGACCCCCAAAACCCCCAAGACCCCCATCCACCCCAATCCACTCCAAGACCCCCAAGACCCTCAAAACCCCCAAGACCTCCAAGACCCCCAAAACCCCAAGACCCTGAAAACCCCCAAGACCTCCAAGACCCCCAAAACTCCCAAGACCCCCAGTCCACCCCAAGAACCCCCAATGCCCCCAAGACTCTGAAGACCTCCAAGACTCCCAAAGCCCCCAAAACCCCCCAACCACCCCAAGACCCTCAAGACCCCCAAAACCCCAAGATGCCCCACCCACTCCAAGACCCCCAGGACTCTGAAGACCCCCAAGACTCCCAGGACGTCCAAGACCCTCAAGACCTCCAAGACGCCCCACCCATGCCAAAACTCCCAAGACCCCCAATCCACCCAAAGACCCCCAACCTACCCCAATACCCCAAGACCCCCCAAAACCCCCAATGTGACTCAGTTGTCCCCCCTTGACCCTCCTGCTGTCCCCCCAAGGCTACGGCTCGGTGACGCCGCTCTCCCCGGCCGGCAAAGCCTTCTGCGCCGCCTACGCCGCCGTGGGCGTGCCGGCCACCATGTTCCTGCTGGCCACCACCGCCCGTCACCTGGCCGGACCCCTGGCCCGGCGGCCCCGCGCCCACCTGCAGGCCAGGTGGGGCTGCAGCCGCCGCGGCGCCGCCCGCGCCCACCTGCTGGGCCTCCTGGTGGTCACCCTGGCGCTCCTGGTGCTCCTCCCGGCCACCGCCTTCTACCTGCTGGAGGCCACCTGGAGCTACCTGGACGCCGTCTACTTCTGCGTCATCTCGCTCTGCACCGTGGGCTTCGGTGACCTGGTGCCGGCCCGGCAGGCGCGGCAGCCCTTGAGGCAGCTCTACCAGGTGGCGGTGGCCGGTGAGTTGTGGGGTTGGGTGGGTGGTGGGGTGGAAGGGTTGAGGGGTTGGGTTTGGGTGAGTTTGAGAAGGTTGGGATGGGTTTTGGAAGGGTTGGGTTGGATTTTGTTGGGTTTTGGAAGGGTTGGGTTGGATTTTGTTGGGTTTTGGAAGGGCTGGGGTGGGTTTTGTTAGGTTTAGGAGGGGTTGGGTTGGGTTTTTGGGGTTTTGGGAAGGTTGGGTTGTGTTTTGGAGGGGTTGGGTTGGGTTCTTGGGGTTTTGATGGGGTTTGAGAAGGTTGGGTTGGGTTTTTGGGGTTTTGGTGAGTTTGGGATGGGTTGGGTTCTTGGGGTTTGGGAAGGGTTGGCTTGGGTTTTGTTGAGTTTGGGATGGGATAGGTTGGAAGGGTTGAGGGGTTGGGTTGAGTTTTTGGGGTTTTTGGTGAGTTTGAGAAGGTTGGGTTTGTTTTTGTTGGGTTTGGGATGGGATGGGTTGGGTTCTTGGGGTTTTGATGGCGTTTGGAAAGGTTGGGTTGAGTTTTGTTGCGTTTTGGAGGGGTTGGGTTGGGTTTTTGGGGTTTTGGGAAGGTTGGGTTGTGTTTTGGAGGGGTTGGGTTGGGTTTTATTGGGTTTGGGAAGGTTGGGTTGGGTTCTTGGGGTTTTGTTGGGTTTTGGAGGGGTTGGGTTTTTGGGGTTTTGGTGGGGTTTGGGAAGGTTGGGTTGTGTTTTGGAGGGGTTGGGTTGGGTTTTGTTGGGTTTTGGAGGGGTTGGGTCGGGTTTGGGATGGGTTGGGTGGGGTTGGGTTTTTGGGGTGTGGATAGATTGGGGTTTTGAAGGCTCATTGGGTTCCATTGGGTCCTGTTGGGTTCCATCAGGTCCCATCCGGTCCTGTCACATCCTGTTGGGTTCCTTTGGGTTCTGTTGGGTTTCATCGGGTTCTGTTGGGTTCTGTAATGTTCTGTTGGGTTCCATTGGGTCCCATCATGTCCCATTGGGTTCCTTTGGGTTCCGTCAGATCCCGATGGGTTCCATTGGGTCCTGTCAAGTCTTCTCATGTCTTGTTGGGTTCCTTTGCATTGCTTTGGGTTCTGTTTGGTTCTGTTGGGCCCCGTTGGGTTCCTTTAGGTTGCATTGGGTTCTGTTGGCTTCCATTGGGTCTTGTTGAGCTCCTTTGGTTTCCATTGGGTCCCGTTGGGTTCCTATGGGTTCCCTTGGGTTCCGTCAGGTCCCGTTGGGTTCCATTGGGTCCCGTCAAGTCCTGTCGTGTCTCATTGGGTTCCATTGGGTTCCTTTGAGTTCCGTTGGGTTCCATTGTGTTCCATTGGGTCCCGTTGGGTTCCTTTGGGTTCCATTGGGTTCCTTTGAGTTCCATTGGGTTCCATTGTGTTCCTTTGGCTTCTGTCATGTCCCACTGGGTTCCATTGGGTTCCATTGGGTTCCATTGGCTTCTGTCAGGTCCCATTGTGTTCCTTTGGGTTCCATTGAGTCCCATTGAGTTCCCTTGGGTTCCATTGGCTTCTGTCAGGTCCCTTTGGGTTCCTTTGGGTTCTGTTGAGTTCCTTTGGGTTCCCTTGGGTTCTGTCCGGTCCCGTTGGCTTCCATTGGCTTCCATTGAGTTTTGTCAGGTCCCATTGGGTTCCTTTGGGTTCCATTGGGTTCTGATGAGTTCCTTTGCATTCTGTTGGGTTCCTTTGGGTTCCGTTGGGTTCCATTGGATTCTGTCAGGTCCTGTTGGGTTCCTTTGGGTTCCATTGGGTTCTGATGAGTTCCTTTGCGTTCTGTTGGGTCCCATTGTGTCCCGTTGGGTTCCACTGGGTCCCATCGTGCCCCCACCGCCACTCACCTCCGTGCCCCACAGCGTACCTGCTGCTGGGGGTCACGGGCGCGCTGCTGCTGGCCCAGACCTTGCGCCACGTGGCCGAGCTCCACGGCGTCCCCGGCGCGGCGCCGGCACCGGGCGACGACGCTGACGGCGAGGAAGGGGCCGGATTGCTGGAGGGGACGAGGGGCGGGGCCAAACCAGCCCAGGGGGGGCGGGACAGCGGGTAGCACCGGTGGGGGGGCACTGGGGGGCACTGGGGGGGGGGACACCCCACAATAAAGGGTCCCCAAAAGGGGTTGGGGGTCAACGGCTTCGTTCCATGGGTTGGGGGGGTTCCAATTTTTGGGGGGGGGGTCCCAATGCTGGAAAGGTCCCAGTTTTGGGGAGGACTCCCAGTTCTGGGGGGATCCCAGTTTTTGGGGGGTCCCACAGTCAGGAAGGTCCCAATTTTGGGGTTGAAATTTTGGGAGGGTCCCAATTCTATGGGGAGGTTTTCAATTTTGGGGGGAGGTCCCAGTTTTGAGGGGGTTCTAGTTTTGGGGGGGGGTCCCACTGTCAGGAAGGTCCCAATTTTGGGGGTGGTTCTCAATTTTGGCATCCAAATTTTGGGAAGGTCCCAATTCCATGGGGGAGGTTCCATTTTTTTGGTGGTGGGGGGGTCCCAGTTCTGGAGGGGTCCCATTTTTTGGGGGGAGGGGGGGGTTCAGTGTCAGGAAGGTCCCAATTTTAAGGTCCAAATTGTGGAATTGTCCCAGTTCCATGAGAGGGTTCAAATTTTGGGGAGGGGGTCCCAATGCTGGGAAGGTTCCACTTTTGGGGGAGGGTCTCAATTTTGGGGGGGGGGTCCCACTGTCAGGAAGGTCCCAATTTTGGGGGGGGGTCTCAATTTTGGGATCCAAATTTTGGGAAAGTCCCAATTCCATGAGGGGGTTCCAATTCTGGGGAGGGGGGTCCCAGTTTTGAGTGGGTTCTAATTTTGGGGGGGGGGGTCCCACTTCCTTTAGAGGGGGGGGTCTTACCTGCATCCACCCCCCCAAAAAAATGGGGAGTTTTAAAACAAAACCCACCCAAAACCTCCTTTTTTATATAAAACCTTTATTCAGTAAAAATATGGGGAGGGGCCCCCAAACCCCCCCTCTCATTTTTATTTGGGGAGGGGGGGCAAGGGGTCACAGCCATGAGGCTGAGTGAGTTGGGGGGGGTTGGAAATAAATCCCCCACCCCCCCAAAAAAAAAATTTCCTTTATATTTATTCTGATATTTTTCTATACAAAACCAAACGCACACAATAAATATGGGGAGGGGGCTTCAGGCGTGGGGGCGGCAGCGGGGGGGGTCCAGGAGGCCCGGGGGGGTCCCGGGGGGGCAAAGGCAGCGGAAGGAGCCGGGGGTGTTGAGGCAGCGCCCGGGGCGGCACGGGGGGGGCACCCCCAAACACTCGTCCACGTCTGGGCGGGAGAAATTTGGGGTGAAAAGGGGAAAATTTGGGGTTTTTAAGGGAAAATTTGGGGTGAAAAGGGGAAAATTTGGGGTTAAAAGGGGAAAATTTGGGGTTTTTAGGAGGATTTTTGGGGGGAAATTGGGAATTGGGTCTGGGGGGGGCACCCCCAAACACTCGTCCACGTCTGGGGGGGGAGAAATTTGGGGTGAAAAGGGGAAAATTTGGGGTTTTTAGGAGGAGATTTGGGGTGAAAAGGGGAAAATTTGGGGTTAAAAGGAGGAATTTTGGGGGGAAATTGGGAATTGGGTCTGGGGGGGGGCACCCCCAAACACTCGTCCACGTCTGGGGGGGAGAAATTTGGGGTTAAAAGGGGAAAATTTGGGGATTTTAGGGGAAAATTTGGGGAAAATTTGGTTTAAAAGGGAGAAATTTGGGGGGAATTGGAGGTGGGGGACGAATTGGGTCTGGGGGGGGCACCCCCAAACACTCGTCCACGTCTGGGGGAGAAATTTGGGGTGAAAAGGGGAAAATTTGGGGTTTTTAGGAGGAGATTTGGGGTTTTTAGGAGGAATTTTGGGGGGAAATTGGGAATTGGGTCTGGGGGGGGCACCCCCAAACACTCGTCCACGTCTGGGGGCAGAAATTTGGGGTGAAAAGGGGAAAATTTGGGGATTTTAGGAGGAGATTTGGGGTTTTTAGGAGGAATTTTGGGGGGAAATTGGGAATAGGGTCTGGGGGGGGGCACCCCCAAACACTTGTCCACGTCTGGGGGGGAGAAATTTGGGGTTAAAAGGGGAAAATTTGGGGGGAAATTGGGAATCGGGGCTGGGGGCACCCCCAAACACTCATCCACGTCTGGGGGGGAGAAATTTGGGGTTAAAAGGGGAAAATTTGGGGTTTAAAGGGGAAAATTTGGGGTTTTTAGGAGGAATTTTGGGGGGAAATTGGGAATTGGGTCTGGGGGGGGCACCCCCAAACACTCGTCCACTTCTGGGGGGAGAAATTTGGGGTTAAAAGGGGAAAATTTGGGGGGAAATTGGGAATGGGGGCTGGGGGCACCCCCAAACACTCGTCCACTTCTGGGGGGGCGAAATTTGGAGTTAAAAGGGGAAAATTTGGGGTTAAAAGGAGAAAAATTGGGGTTTTTAGGGGAAAATTTGGGGTTTAAAAGGGAAAATCTGGGGTTAAAGAGGAAAATTTGGGGGGAAATTGGGAATTGGGTCTGGGGGGGCACCCCAAGTACTCGTCCACGTCTGGGGGGAGAAATTTGGGGTTAAAAGGGGAAAATTTGGGGGTTTAGGGGAAAATTTGGGGTTAAAAGGGGAAAATTTGGGGGTTAAAGGGAAAATTTGGGGTTAAAAGGGGAAAATTTGGGGGGAAATTGGGAATTGGGTCTGGGGGGGCACCCCCAAACACTCGTCCACGTCTGGGGGGAGAAATTTGGGGTTAAAAGGGGAAAATTTGGGGGTTAAAGGGGAAAATCTGGGGTTAAGGGGGAAAATTTGGGGTTTAAAGGGGAAAATTTGGGGTTTTTAGGGGAAAATTTGGGGGAAATTTGGTTTAAAAGGGAGAAATTTGGGGGGAATTGGAGGTGGGGGATGAATTGGGTCTGGGGGGGGCACCCCCAAACACTCGTCCACGTCTGGGGGGGAGAAATTTGGGGTGAAAAGGGGAAAATTTGGGGGTTTTAGGAGGAGATTTGGGGTTAAAAGGGGAAAATTTGGGGTTTGGGGGGGAGATTTGGGGTTAAAAGGGGAAAATTTGGGGGGAAATTGGGAATGGGGGCTGGGGGCACCCCCAAACACTCGTCCACGTCTGGGGGGGAGAAATTTGGGGTTAAAAGGGGAAAATTTGGGCTAAAAGGGATTTTGGGGAGGGGTTTCAGGGCGTTTTGGTTTTGTTTTCAGGGATTTTGAACTCTAAAAATTTGGATTTTTTTTCCAATATTTGGGGTTCTTTTTCAAGGATTTTGAGGGTTTTTAAAGGAATTTTTGGCCTCTCAAGATTGGGATTTTCTCCCAGGGATTTCGGGGGATCTCGGGGATTTTGGGGAGGGGTCTCAGGATTTTTTTGAGGGGTTTGGAGCTCTCAAAATTTGGGTTTTTTTCCAATATTTGGGGGTTTTTTTCAGGGATTTTTGGCCTCTCAGGATTCGGTTTTTTTCCCAGGGATTTCAGGGATTTTGGGGAGGGGTCTCAGGGGGTTTTAGTTTTGTTTTCAGGGATTTTGAGCTCTAAAAATTTGGATTTTTTTCCAATATTTGGGGGTTTTTTTCAGGGATTTTTTGGCCTCTCAAGATTGGGGTTTTTTCCCAGGGATTTCAGGGATTTTGGGGAGGGGTCTCAGGATTTTTTTTAGGGGTTTGGAGCTCTCAAAATTTGGGTTTTTTTCCAATATTTGGGGATTTTTTTCAGGGATTTTGGGGCTTTCAAGATTCGGGTTTTCTCCCAGGGATTTCAGGGATTTTGGGGAGGGGTCTCAGGGCGTTTTGGTTTTGTTTTCAGGGATTTTGAGCTGTAAAAATCTGGATTTTTTTCCAATATTTGGGGTTTTTTTTCAGGGATTTTTGGCCTCTCAGGATTGGGTTTTTTTCCCAGGGATTTCGGGGGATCTCAGGGATTTTGGGGAGGGGTCTCAGGGGGTTTTGGTTTTGTTTTCAGGGATTTTGAACTCTAAAAATTTGGATTTTTTTCCAATATTTGGGGTTCTTTTTCAAGGATTTTGAGGGTTTTTTCAGGGATTTTGGGGCATCTCAAGATTCGGGTTTTCTCCCAGGGATCTCAGGGATTTTGGGGAGGGGTCTCAGGGCATTTTGGTTTTGTTTTCAGGGATTTTGAGCTCTAAATATTTGGATTTTTTTCCAATATTTGGGGTTTTTTTTCAGGGATTTTGGGACTCTCAGGATTCGGGTTTTCTCCCAGGGATGTCAGGGATTTTGGGTAGGGGTCTCAGGGCGTTTTGCTTTTGTTTTCAGGGATTTTGAGCTCTAAAAATCTGGGTTTTTTTCCAATATTTGGGGTTTTTTTCAGGGATTTTTGGCCTCTCAAGATTGGGGTTTTCTCCCAGGGATTTCGGGGGATCTCACGGGTTTTTGGGGAGGGGTCTGTGGGGATTTGGGGGGGGTCTCACCGAGGCAGTCGAGGCGGGCGGGGTCCAGGTGGAACCCAGGGCAGGGGGCTCAAGATTTGGGGTTTTCTTTGGGGATTTTGGGGCTTTCAGGATTTGGGGTTTTTGGAGGATTTTGGGGAGGGGTCTCAGGATTTTTTTTAAGGGGTTTGGAGCTCTCAAAATTTGGGTTTTTTTCAGATATTTTGGGGCTTTCAAGATTGGGGTTTTTTCCCAGGGATCTCAGGGATTTTGGGGAGGGGTCTCAGGGGGTTCTCAGAGATTTTGAGCTCTAAAAATTTGGATTTTTTTTTCCAATATTTGGGGTTCTTTTTCAAGGGCATTGAGGGTTTTTTCAGGGATTTTGGGGCCCTCAAGATTCATGTTTTCTCCCAGGGATCTCAGGGATTTTAGGGAGGGGTCTCAGGGCATTTTGGTTTTGTTTTCAGGGATTTTGAGCTCTCAAAATTTCGATTCTTTCCCAATATTTAGTGTTCTTTTTCAAGGATTTTGAGTTTTTTTTCAGGGATTTTGGGGCATCTCAAGATTTGGGTTTTTTCCCAGGGATTTCAGGGATTTTGGGGAGGGGTCTCAGGGCGTTTTGGTTTTGTTTTCAGGGATTTTGAGCTCTCAAAATTTCGATTCTTTTCCAATATTTGGGGTTCTTTTTCAAGGATTTTGAGGTTTTTTTTCAGGGATTTTGGGGCATCTCCAGATTTGTGTTTTCTCCCAGGGATCTCAGGGATTTTGGGGAGGGGTCTCAGGATTTTTTTTAGGGGTTTGGAGCTCTCAAAATTTGGGTTTTTTTCCAATATTTGGGGTTTTTTTCAGGGATTTTTGGCCTGTCAAGATTGGGGTTTTTTCCCAGGGATTTCAGGGATTTTGGGGAGGGGTCTCAGGGGGTTTTCAGGGATTTTGAACTCTAAAAATTTGGATTTTTTTTCCAATATTTGGGGTTCTTTTTCAAGGATTTTGAGTTTATTTTTCAGGGATTTTGGGGCATCTCAAGATTCGTGTTTTCTCCCAGGGATCTCAGGGATTTTGGGGAGGGGTCTCACGATTTTTTTTTAGGGGTTTGGAGCTCTCAAAATTTGGGTTTTTTTCCAATATTTGGGGGTTTTTTTTCAGGGATTTTGGGGCATCTCAAGATTTGGGTTTTTTCCCAGGGATCTCAGGGATTTTGGGGAGGGGTCTCAGGGGGTTTTCAGGGATTTTGAGCACTAAAAATTCGGATTTTTTTCCAATATTTGGGATTTTTTTCAGGGATTTTTGGCCTCTCAGGATTCGGTTTTTTTCCCAGGGATTTCGGGGGATCTCGGGGATTTTGGGGAGGGGTCTGTGGGGATTTGGGGGGGGTCTCACCGAGGCAGTCGAGGCGGGCGGGGTCCAGGTGGAACCCAGGTCAGGGGGCTCAAGATTTGGGGTTTTCTTTGGGGATTTTGGGGCTCTCAGGATTTGGGGTTTTTGGAGGATTTTGGGGAGAGGTCTCAGGATTTTTTTTATGGGTTTGGGGCTCTCAAAATTTGTTTTTTTTTCCAATATTTGGGGGTTTTTTTCAGGGATTTTTGGCCTCTCAGAATTGGGGTTTTCTCCCAGGGATCTCAGGGATTTTGGGGAGGGGTCTCAGGGCGTTTTGGTTTTGTTTTCAGGGATTTTGAGCTCTAAAAATTTGGATTTTTTTCCAATATTTGGGGTTTTTTTCAGGGATTTTTGGCCTCTCAAGATTGGGGTTTTCTCCCAGGGATTTCGGGGGATCTCGGGGATTTTGGGGAGGGGTCTGTGGGGATTTGGGGGGGGTCTCACCGAGGCAGTCGAGGCGGGCGGGGTCCAGGTGGAAGCCGGGGTCGCAGGCGCAGGTGAAGGCGTCGCCCACGCGGACGCAGCGCCCGTGGGTGCAGCCGCTCAGGACCCCGCACTCCTCCTCTCCTAAAGTGGGGAGGGGGCTTCAGACTCACCCCAAAAAAACCCCAAACCCACCCCCAAAAAAATCTCCAAAATTCCACCTCAAAAACTGGGGGAAAAAAACCCCAAATAAATCCCAAGAAAAATTAATTTTCCTCCCTTTTTTTCAGGAATTCCTTCTGTGCCCCTAAATTGGGGAGGGGGCTTCAGACCCACCCCCCCCAAAAAAAAAATCCCAAACCCACCTCAAAAAAATGTCAAATTTCCACGCCAAAAAAACCCTATCAAAATAAAAATAAATTCACTCTCCTCCCCTTCTTTCAGGGGCTCCTAAAAGTGGGGAGGGGGCTTCAGACTCACCCCAAAAAACCCCAAACCCACCCCAAAAAAATCTCCAAAATTCCACCTCAAAAACTGGGGAAAAAAAACCCCAAATAAATCCCGAGAAAAATTAATTTTCCTCCCCTTTTTCCAGGAATTCCTTCTGTGCCCCTAAATTGGGGAGGGGGCTTCAGATCCCCCCCTCAAAAAAAAATCCCAAACCCACCTCAAAAAAATCCCAAATTTCCACCCCAAAAATTGGATGAAAACCCCAAATAAACCCGATCAAAATAAAAATAAATTCACTCTCCTCCCCCTCTTTCAGGGGCTCCTAAAAGTGGGGAGGGGGCTTCAGACCCTCCCCAGAAAAATAAAAAAAAAGCCCCAAACCCACCCCAAAAAATCCCAAAATCCCATCCCCAAAAAAATCGCAAATTTCCACACCAAAAACTGGGGAAAAAAATCCCAAATAAATCCCCCAAAAATTCACCCAGAACCACAAAACTCCCCCAAAATCCCCCCCAAAAATCCCCCAAACTCCCCCAAATCCTCCAATATCCCCCAAAAATCTACTCAGAACCACAAAATTCCCCCAAAACAGCCCAAAAAAACCCTCAAAAACCCCAAATCCCCCAAACTTCCCATAAAACCCCCCAAAACCCAAAACCCCCTCAAAATTCCCCCAAAAAACCCCAAAAATCCCCTAAAACCCCCCAAAAGCCCAAAATCCCAAAAAAAAACCCCAATTCCCCCCCAGAAAAACCCAACCCCCGCCAAAATCCACCCAGAACCACAAATCTCCCCCCCAAAAAGCCCAAGAGCCCCAAAATCCCCTCAAAAACCCCAAAGTCCCTCCCAAAATCCCCCCAAAAATTCCCCCAAAAACCCCAAAAATCCACCCCCAAAATCCCCCCAAAAATCCCCCCAAAATCCTCCCAAACTCCCCCCAAAATTCACCTGAAAACCCAAACCCCCCCCCCCAAATCCCAAAAATTAAAAAAAAAAAAAATCTTCTCCCAGAAAAACCAAAAAATTCCCCCCAAAATCCCCAAAAATCCCCCCAAATTCCCCCCTCACCTTCCTCCTCCTCCTCCTCCTCCTCCTCGGGGGTCCCGTGGGCCTGGAAGTTCCATTGGGGTCCCCCCCCCCCATTTCGGGGGGGCTCAAAGCGGGGTCCCCTCCCCCGGGGGGGGTCCCCAAAATCCTCATAGCGAGGGGGGAGGGGAGGGGGAGGGGCGTAAAGGGGGTCGTAGGCCACGCCCCCTCCCCCTCCCCCACCCCCATAATAAGGGGAGGGGTCGTAAAGGGGGGGGCGGAACCCCCCGAAATATTCGGGGGCGGGGGGAGCCCCGTAAGGGGGGGGGAGGGGGGGCCCGAATTGGGGAGGGGGAGGGGCGAAATTGGGGGAGGGGTCGTAGAGGGGCGGGGCGAAGTTCGGGGGTCTCAGGACGTTGCAGAGGAGCTCGAAATCGTCTGGGGGGAGGGAAAAAAAGGGGGGAGTTGTGAGGACCCCGAAATTTGGGGAGGGGTCCTGAAATGGGGGAGAGGTTTTGAGTTTTTTGGGGGTTTTTTTTGGGATTTTTTAGGGTTTTTTTTGGGTTTTTTGGGGTTTTTTTAGGGTTTTTTTAGGGGGTTTTTGAGGTTTTTTTTAGGGTTTTTTTAGGGTTTTTGGGGGGATTTTTTAGGGTTTTTTTGGGGGGATGTTTGGGGGGTTTTTTGGAGGTTTTTTGGGGGGATTTTTGGGGGGGGTTGGGGGGTTTTTTGGGGGATTTGGGGGTCTCAGGACGTTGCAGAGCAGCTCGAAATCGTCTGGGGGGGGGAAAAAAGGGGGGAGTTGTGAGGACCCCGAAATGTGGGGAGGGGTCCTGAAATTGGGGGGGGGGGGGGGGGGTGAGTTTTTTTGGGGGTTTTTGGGGGTTTTTTTAGGGTTTTTTTAGGGGTTTTTAGGGGGTTTTTTTGGGGTTTTTTTTTGGTTTTTTGGGGGGATTTTTTAGGGTTTTTTGGGGGGGATTTTTTGGGGGTTTGGGGGGTTTTATGGAGGTTTTTTGGGGGATTTTTTGGGGGGATTTTTGGGGATTTTTAGGGTTTTTGGGGGGTTTTTTGGGGGATTGGGGGTCTCAGGACGTTGCAGAGGAGCTCGAAATCGTCTTGGGGGGGGAGGAAAAGAAAATGGGGTTGGGGAGACCCCGGAATTTGGGGAGGGGTCCCAAAACTGGGGGCGCGGTTTGGGTTTTTTTAGGGTTTCTTTTGGGGGGGGGGTTGGGTTTTTTTGGGGGGTTTTTGGAGGTTTTTAGGGGGGTTATTATTGGGGATTTTTGGGGGGATTTGGGGGGGGTTTTGGGGGGAGGAAGGGGGGGATTTTTGGGGGTTTTGGGGGATTTTGGGGGGGATCTTTTCAGGGATTTGGGGTTTTTTTGGGGGGAGGTATGGAGGGAGATTTGGGGGTTTTGGGGGGTTTTGGGGGGGTTTTTTGGGGGATTTTGGAGTGAAATTTGGGGATTTTTAGCGGTTTTTTGGGGGGGGATTTTGGGGTTTTTGGGGGGATTTTTGGGGTTCGACGGGGGGGGGGTCTGATTATGGGGGGGGAGGATCCTGTGTCCCCCATTCGGGGGGTCCCAACCCCTCCCCTCCCTGTTTAGGACCCCTCCCCAGTGCTCCCAGTTCCCAAACTGGTCCCAGTCCCACATTCACCCCAGCCCTCCCTGGTTTTGGGGATGGATTTGGGGGTCCCGGGGATGAATTTGGGGAGGGGTCCCGCAGTGGGGAACGGGGTCTGGCTGTGCCCGTCCCGGGGGTCCCAAATCCCCCCAGTGCTCCCAGTACCCAAACTGGTCCCAAACCCATCTCCGGTTCTGGGGATGAATTTGGGGGTCCCGGGGATGAATTTGGGGAGGGGTCTCGGGGGTCCAGTTGTGCCCATCCCGGGGGTCCCAAATCCCCCCAGTGCTCCCAGTTCCCAAACTGGTCCCAGTCCCACGTTCACCCCCACTCCCCCCGGTTTTGGGGATGGATTTGGGGGTCCCGGGGCTGAATGTGGGGAGGGGTCTCGGGGGTCCAGTTGTGCCCATCCCGGGGGTCCCAAATTCCCCCAGTGCTCCCAGTTCCCAAACTGGTCCCAGTCCCACATTGACCGCAGTCCCTCCCAGGTTTCAGGGCTGCATTTGGGGGTCCTGGGGCTGAATTTGGGGAGGGGTCTTGGGTCTGAATGTGGGGAGGGGTCTCGGGGGTCCGGCTGTGCCCATCCCCGGGGGTCCCAAATCCCCCCAGTGCTCCCAGTTCCCAAACTGGTCCCAGTCCCACGTTCACCCCCACTCCCCCCGGTTTTGGGGATGGATTTGGGGTTCCCGGGGCTGAATTTGGGGAGGGGTCCCGGGTCGGAATGTGGGGAGGGGTCTCACCGGAGTGGGGGGCGGGGCAGAGCGCGCACTCCATGCCCCATCCTTTGAGCCCCCTCCCATCCCCCCAGTGCTCCCAGTTCCCAAACTGGTCCCAAACCCATCTCCGGTTCTGGGGATGGATTTGGGGGTCCCGGGGCTGGATTTGGGGAGGGGTCCCGGGTCTGAATGTGGGGAGGGGTCTCGGGGGTCCGGTTGTTCCCATCCCGGGGGTCCCAAATCCCCCCAGTGCTCCCAGTTCCCAAACTGGTCCCAGTCCCACATTCACCGCAGCCCATTCCCTGCGCCCCCCGGTTTTGGGGCTGCATTTGGGGGTCCCGGGGCTGCATTTGGGGAGGGGTCCCGGGTCGGAATGTGGGGAGGGGTCTCACCGGAGTGGGGGGGCGGGGCAGAGCGCGCACTCCATGCCCCACGCCTGCCCGTACAGGCAGCAGCACTCGGTGTAGGTGACGGGGGCGGCGCGCCGGGGCCGCCCGCACACCAGGTCCGGCCCCACCTCCTGCCAGCACACGGCCAGGGACCCCTCTGGGGGGGCCAAATGTGGGGAGGGGGCTTAACTGGGGGGTCCCGGACCCCAAAAATTGATCCTCGTTATGGGAAAACCCAAAAAATCGCCGTTAATGGGGATGTCAGGTAGCCCAAAAAACCCAAAACCCCAGGTCCGGCCCCACCTCCTGCCAGCACACGGCCACCGACCCCTCTGGGGGGGGGCGAAATGTGGGGAGGGGGCTTAATTGGGGGGTCCCGGACCCCAAAAATTGATCCTCGTTATGGGAAACCCCAAAAAATCGCCGTTAATGGGAGCCCCAAAATATCCCCAGGTAACCCCAAAACCCCAGGTCCGGCCCCATCTCCTGTCAGCACACGTCCAGGGACCCCTCTGGGGTGCGAAAATTGGGGAGGGGGCTTAATTGGGGGGTCCCGAACCCCAAAAATTGATCCCCGTTATGGGAAAACCCAAAAATCGCCATTAATGGGGATACCAGGAAACCCCCAAAACCCCAAAACTCAGGTCCGGCCCCACCTCCTGTCAGCACACGGTCACCGAACCCTCTGGGGTGCGAAAATTGGGGAGGGGGCTTAATTGGGGGGTCCCGAACCCCAAAAATTGATCCCCGTTATGGGAAAACCCAAAAATCGCCGTTAATGGGGATACCAGGAAACCCCAAAAACCCCAAAACTCAGGTCCGGCCCCACCTCCTGCCAGCACACGGCCACCGACCCCTCTGGGGGGGCGAAAATTTGGGGAGGGGGCTTAATTGGGGGATCCCGAACCCCAAAAATTGATCCCCGTTATGGGAAAACCCAAAAATCGCCGTTAATGGGAGCCCCAAAATCTCCCCAGGTAACCCCAAAACTCAGGTGAGCTCCGCCCCTTCATGGCCAGGGACCCCTCTGGGGTGCGAAAATGTGGGGAGGGGGCTTAACTGGGGGGTCCCGAACCCCAAAAATTGATCCTCGTTATGGGAAACCCCAAAAAATCGCCGTTAATGGGGATACCAGGAAACCCCAAAAACCCCCCAAAACCCCCTTAAATCCACTTTATATCCCCCTCAAACCCCTCCTATCCCCCCAAAATCCCCCCCAAACCCCCCCCAACCCGGGCTCCCCTGACCCCCCCCCGATCTCGGGGACCCCCCGAGGACCCCCCAAACCCATCCTAACCCTCCCAAAACCCCCCGAAATCCCCATTACATCCCCCCCAAACCCATCCTAACCCCCCAAAACCCCCTTAAATCCCCATTATATCCCCCTCAAACCCCTCCTATCCCCCCAAATTCCCCCCAAACCCCCCCAACCCGGGCTCCCCTGACCCCCCCCGATCTCGGGGAGCCCCGAGGAGCCCCCAAAACCCATCCGAGCCCCCCTAAATTCCCTCCTACCCCATTTATACACCCCTTAAACCCCTCCTAACCCCCCAAAATCAGCTCTAAACCCCCCCAAATCCCCCCCAAACCCCCCCAACCCGGGCTCCTCTGACCCCCCCCGATCTCGGGGAGCCCCGGGGAGCCCCCAGACCCACCCGGGTCGGTGTCGTTGGCCACGCAGCGGCGCTGGGAGGGGTCCAGGACGAGCGGGGGGGGGCAGGAGCACAGGTACGAGCCCACCGTGTTGACACAGAGCCCCCCCAGGCACGGCTCGGCCTCGGCCGCCGCGCACTCGTCGTTGTCTGGGGGGGGAAATTTGGGGAATTTTGGGGGGATTTTGGGGGTTTGGGGGAGATTTGGGGGGATTTGGGGAGATCTAGGGGGGATTTGGGGAGATTTGGGGGGGATTTGTGGGTGTTTAGGGGGGATTTGGGGAGGTTTAAAGTGAGTTTTTGGGGGGATTTGGGGAGTTGAGGGGGGTCAGGCCCGGCTCGGCCTCGGCCGCCGCGCACTCGTCGTTGTCTGGGGGCGAAATTTGGGGAATTTTGGGGGTTTGGGGGAGATTTGGGGAGATTTGGGGGGGATTTATGGGTGTTTAGGGGGGATTTGGGGAGTTTTAGGGGGGTTCTTGGGGTGATTTGGGGAGTTGAGGGGGGTCAGGCACGGCTCGGCCTCGGCCGCCGCGCACTCGTTGTTGTCTGGGGGGGGAAAATTTGGGGAATTTTGGGGGGATTTAGGGGGGATTTGGGGAGATTTGGGGGGATTTGGGGAGATTTAGGGGGGATTTGGGGAGATTTGGGGGGGATTTGGGGAGATTTGGGGGGGATTTATGGGTGTTTAGGGGGGATTTTGGGGCGGTTTAAGGTGAAATTAGGGGGGTCAGGCACGGCTCGGCCTCGGCCGCTGTGCACTCGTCGTTGTCTGGGGGCGAAATTTGGGAAATTTTGGGGGATTTTGGGGGTTTGTGGGAGATTTGGGGGGATTTGGGGAGATTTAGGGGGATTTGGGGAGATTTAGGGGGGATTTATGCGTGTTTAGGGGGGATTTGGGGAGTTTTAGGGGGGTTCTTGGGGGGATTTGGGGAGTTTAGGGGGGTCAGGCCCGGCTCGGCCTCGGCCGCCGCGCACTCGTCGTTGTCTGGGGGGGGAAATTTGGGGGTTTTGGGGTGTTTGAGGGATTTGGGGTGTTTGAGGGATTTGGGGTGTTTGGGGGGGTTTAGAGGGGATTTTGGGGGGGTATAAGGTGAATTTAGGGGGGATTTTGAGGGGTATAAATTAAGGGGAGAGTTTAGGGGGGATTTTGGGGGGAGTTGGGGGGGGTTGAGGCAGTTTAAGAGGGGTTTGGGGAGGTTTGGGGTGGTTTAAGGTGAGTTATGGGGGGAGTTTGGGGGGTGTAAATTGAGTTTAGGGGGGATTTGGGGGAGTTTGGGAGTTTAGGTGGAATTTGGGGGGATTTTGAGAGGTTTAAGGGGGATTTTTGGGCGGGGGGATTTGGGGAGTTGAGGGGGGTCAGGCACAGCTCGGCCTCGGCCGCCGCGCACTCGTTGTTGTCTGGGGGGGAAATTTGGGGGTTTTCAGGGGTTTGGGGGAGATTTGGGGGATTTGAGGCAGGGAGGATTTAGGGGGGTTTAGGAGGATTTTGGGGGGTATGAGGTGAGTTTAGGAGGGATTTTGGGGGGGGATTTGGGGAGTTTAGACTGGGAATTTGGGGGAGGGGGGATTTGGGGTCTTAGTTGTGGGGTTTGGGGGTATAAGGTGAGTTTAGGGGGGATTTTGGGGGGTTTGGGGGGGAATTAGGGGAGTTTAGGGGGTACTCAGCAGGTACAGACAGAGCGAGGTCCTGGCAGGTACAAAGAGACACAGACAGACACAGCCAGGTCCTGACAGGTACAGACAGACACAGACAGACACAAACAGGTCCCGGCAGGTCCTGGCAGATATAGACAGGTACAGATGGACACAAACAGGTCCTGGTAGGTACAGACAGACACAGACAGGTACAGACAGACATAGCCAGGTCCTGGCAGGTACAGGCAGACACAGACAGACACAAACAGGTACAGACAGACATAGCCAGGTCCTGGCAGGTACAGACAGACACAGACAGGTACAGACAGGTACAGACAGGTACAGACAGACACAGCCAGGTCCCGGCAGGTACAGACAGACACAGACAGGTACAGACAGACACAGACAGACACAGACAGACAGACAGACACAGACAGGTACAGACAGACACAGACAGGTCCTAGCAGGTACAGACAGACACAGACAGGTACAGACAGGTACAGACAGGTACAGACAGACACAGCCAGGTCCCGGCAGGTACAGACAGACACAGACAGGTACAGACAGACACAGACAGACACAGACAGGTACAGACAGGCACAAACAGGTACAGACAGACACAGACAGGTACAGACAGGTACAGACAGACACAGAAAGGTCCTGGCAGGTACAGACAGACACAGACAGGTACAGACAGACACAGACAGACACAAACAGGTCCTGGCAGGTGTGTGGCAGATACAGACAGACACAGACAGACACAGACAGACACAAACAGGCCCCGGCAGGTCCTGGCAGGTGTGTGGCACGCACCCACGCACTGCAGGTGCTCCTGCTCGAAGTAGAAGCCGCTGGGGCAGAAGCAGCTGAAGGAGGGGGCGGCGTTGACACAAAGCCCCCCCCGGCAGAGCTCGGGCCCGAACAGGGAGCACTCATCCACATCTGGGGGGCACAGGGACCCCAAAATCACCTCAAAATCACCCCAAAATCACCCCAAAATCACCCCGAAATCACCCCAAAATCACCCCAAAATCACAGGGACATCCCAAAATCACACCCCAGAGTGACACAGAGCCCCCCCCGGCAGAGCTCGGGCCCGAACAGGGAGCACTCATCCACATCTGGGGGGCACAGGGACCCCAAAATCACCCCAAAATCACCCCGAAATCACCCTCAAAGTGACAGGGACACCCCAAAAAGTGACAGGGACACCCCCAAATCACAGAGATACCCCCACAGTGACAGGGACACCCCAAAATGTGACAGGGACACCCCAAAATCACAGCGACACCCCCCGAAATCACACCCCAGAGGGACAGGGACACCCCCCCAAATCACAGGGACACCCTCAAGGTGACAGAGACACCCCCTAAAAGAACAGGGACACCCCAAAAGGAATAGGGACCCCCTCAAAATCACAAAGACCCCCCCCAAATCACAGGGACACCCCCTAAAGGAACAGGGACACCCTCGAAAGGCACAGAGACCCCCCCAAAATCACAAAGCCCCCTCAAAATCACAGGGACACCCCCCAGGGGTTATGGGGAACACTGGGACCCCCCAAGTGACCCCCCCCAGGGTAAAAGGGACACGGAGACCCCCCCAAAGTGACAGAGACCCCCCAGGCCCCCCCCCAAAATCACAAAGACCCCCAAAAGCACAGGGACCTCCCCCAGGGACCCCCCCCATGGTTAAAGGGACACAGGGACCCCCCCAAAGTGACAGAGACCCCCCAGGACCCCCTCAGAGACCCCCCAAAATCACAAAGACCCCCCCCAAAGTGACAGAGACACCCCCTAAAGGAACAGGGACCCCCCCAAAATCATAAAGATCCCCAAAAGTACAGGGACCCCCCCCAGGGACCACCTCAAGTGACCCCCCCCTCTCCCATGGTTAAAGGGACACAGGGACCCCCCCAAAGTGACAGAGGGTGGGGGTCTCCCCTTGGGGGGGGGGGGTCCAGGACTCACCTGTGGGGGGGGCCTGGGGGGTCTCGGGGAGGCGCCCGGGCCCGTGGGGACACAGGGCCAGGTGAGCATCTGGGGGGGGGGGGCACAGGGGGGGTCAGGGACCCCAAAATTCTGCACAGGACACCCCCCCCTCCCAAATTCTGTTTGTGTCCTCCCCACTTTTCCCCACATTTTTAATATCTGCCCAAATCATTTTTGGGGTTCCAAATCCACCTTAAATCCCACCCCAAATACCCCCTCAAACGCACCCCAAATCCACCTCAAATCCTACCCCAAATCCCACCCCAAATTCACCCCAAATGCGCCCCAAATCCCACCACAAATCAACCACAAATCTGACACCAAATACACCTAAAATCAACCCCAAATTCCCCCAAAATCAACCCCAAATCCACCCCAATTTCCAACCCAAATCCACCTCAAATTCCACGCCAAATCTATCCAAAATCCATCCCAAATCCACCCCAAATCCCACCCTGAAATCCCCCCAAATCCTACCTCAAATCCCCCCCAAATCCCACCCTCAAATCCACCCCAAATCCCCCAAAATCAACCCCAAATCCATCCCAAATCCACTGCAAATCAACCCCAAATCCACCCAAAATTTCGCCCACCAAATCCACCCCAAACCCCACTCCAAATCCCACCAAAATTCCACCCCAAATCCTCCCCCAAAGCCTCTAAATCAGACTCCAAATCCCACCCCAAATGCCCCCTAAATCCCCCCACCAAATCCAACCCCAAATCCATCACAAATCCCACCCTAAATCCTCCCCAAATGGACCTCAAATCCCACCCCAAATCCACCCCAAATCCACCCCAAATCCCACCCCAAATCCACCCCAAATCCGCCCCAAATCCACCCCAAATCCACCCCAAATCCACCCCAAATTCCACTCCAAACCCCACCCCAAATCCATCCCAAATCCCCCTAAAATCCACCCCATTCCCTAAAATCCCTCCTAAATGCCCCCCGGAGTTTTTGGGGTGTCCCTCACCTGTGCCAGGTGCAGGGCAGGGCTGGGCAGGGCACTGTGCCCCCCATGCCCACCCCAAACCCACCCTAAATCCACCACAAATCCCCCTAAAATCCCCTCTATTCCCCTTGAATCCCACTCGAAATCCCCCCAAATCCCCCCCAAATCACCCTAAATCCCACCCGGGGTTTTTGGGGTGTCCCTCACCTGTGCCAGGTGCGGGGCAGGGCTGGGCAGGGCATTGTGCCCCCCATGCCCAACCCAAATCCCCTCCAAATCCACCCCAAATCTGCTCATATATCCAAAAACCACCCCTAAATCCCCCCAAAATCCCCCCAAATCCCACCCGGGGTTTTTGGGGTGTCCCTCACCTGTGCCAGGTGCGGGGCAGGGCTGGGCAGGGCACTGTGCCCCCCACGCCCAACCCAAATCCCATCCAAATCCCCTCATATCTCCAAAACCCACCCCAAATTTCCCCTACATCTCCCCAAATCGATCCTAAATCCCCCCAAATCCCACCCGGGGTTTTTGGGGTGTCCCTCACCTGTGCCAGGTGCGGGGCAGGGCTGCCCGGGGCACTGTGCCCCCCATGCCCACCCCAGCGTGCAGCAGCACTGCGGGTGGGTCACGTTGGGGGCCAGGACCCCACAGGCCCTACTGAAACACGAGGCCACCCCAAAATCCCCAGCAGGGCTTTGGGGTCGGCTTTGGGGGGTTTGGGGTCGGCTTTGGGGGGGTTGGGGTCTGATTTCAGGACTTTGGGGTCGGCTTTGGGGTCTGGTTTGGGGGCTTTGGGGTCTGATTTCGGGACTTTGGGGTCGGGTTTGAGGAGTTTGGGGTCTGGTTTGGGGTCCAATTTGAGGGGTTTGGGGTCTGATTTCAGGACTTTGGGGTCTGGTTTGGGGAGTTTGGGGTCTGGTTTGGGGTCCAGTTTGGGGGCTTTGGGGTCTGATTTCAGGGCTTTGGGGTCTGGTTTGGGGTCCAATTTGGGGGATTTGGGGTCTGATTTCGGGACTTTGGGGTCGGATTTGGGGGGTTTGGGGTCTGGTTTGGGGTCCAATTTGGGGGGTTTGGGGTCTGATTTCGGGACTTTGGGGTCGCATTTGTGGGTTCTGGGGGATTTGTGGGCTCTGTGGGGTTTGGGGCCGCATTTGGGGGATCTGGGCTCGGATTTCGGGGCTCTGTGGGGTGGGCAGGGCCCCACAGCGGCCGCTGACGGGGTCGAACTCCTGCCGGGAGTCGGGGCACAGGCACAGGAAGGAGCCCTCGACGTTCTCGCAGCGCTCGGCCCCGCAAACGCCGCGGAGGGTCTGGCACTCGTCCACGTCTGCGGGGTTTGGGGTTGGGGATTTGGAATTTGGGGTTTGGGGATTTGAGATTTGGGGAATTGGGATTTGGGATTTGGGGGATTTGGGTTTGGGGTTTAGGGGATTTGGGATTGGGGATGTGGAGTTTAGGGTTTGGGATTTGGGGGATTTGGGGTTTGGGGTTTGGGGTTTGGGGTTTGGGATTTGGGGATTTGAGATTTGGGGAATTGGGATTTGGGGTTGGGGGGATTTGGGTTTGGGGTTTAGGGGATTTGGGATTGGGGATGTGGGGTTTAGGGTTTGGGATTTGGGGGATTTGGGGTTTGGGGTTTGGGGTTTGGGGTTTGGGGATTTGGGGTTTGGGGATTTCGGATTTGTGGTTTGGGGATTTCGGATTTGGGGTTTGGGGATTTGGGGTTTGGGGATTTGGGGTTTGGTGTTTGGGGTTTGGGGATTTGAGATTTGGGGAATTGGGATTTGGGGGATTTGGGTTTGGGGTTTAGGGGATTTGGGATTGGGGATGTGGGGTTTAGGGTTTGGGATTTGGGGTTTGGGGTTGGGGGATTTGGGGTTTGGGGATTTGGGGTTTGGGGATTTCGGATTTGGGGTTTGGGGATTTCGGATTTGGGATTTGGGGTTTGGGGTTTGAGGGATTTGGGATTTGGGGTTTGGGGATTTGAGATTTGGGGATGGGGGTTTGGGGTTTGGGATTTGGGGGATTTGGGGTTTGGGGTTTGGGGTTTGATGTTTGGGATTTGGGGTTTGGTGTTTGGGGATTTGGTGTTTGGGGTTTGGGGATTTGGGGTTAGGGGTTTGGGGATTTCGGATTTGGGGTTTGGGGATTTCGGATCTGGGGTTTGGGGTTTGGGGTTTGAGGGATTTAGGATTTGGGGTTTGGGGATTTGAGATTTGGGGAATTGGGATTTGGGGTTGGGGATTTGGGGGATTTGGGTTTGGGGATTCGGGGTTTGGGGTTGGGGATTCAGGATTTGGGGTTTGGGGTTGGGTATTTGGGGTTTGGGATTCGGGGTTGGGTATTTGGGGGGTTTGGGATTTGGGGTTGGGGATTTGAGATTTGGGGATGGGGGTTTGGGATTGGGGATTTGGGATTTGGGGTTGGAGGTTTGGGGTTTGGGATTTGGAGGGTTTGACATTTTGGGGGTTAAGATTGGGGGATTTGGGGGTTTGACATTTTGGGAGTTGAGATCAGGGGACTTGGGGGTTTGGGGTTTGGGAGATTTGGGGTTGGGGATTTGGGGTTGGGGGATTTGGATTTGGGGTTTGATATTTTGGGGGTTGAGATTGGCGGATTTGGGGTTTGGGGGATTTGGGGGGTTTGGGATTTGGGGATTTGGGATTTGGGGCTGGAGGTTTGGGGTTTGGGGGGTTTGGGGTTGAGAATTTGGGATTTGGGATTGGGAATTTGGGGTTTGGGGGGTTTGGGGATTTGGGATTTGGGAGATTTGGGGTATTAGGAGTTGGAAATTTGGGGGATTTGGGATTTGGGGTGGGAATGGGGACACAGGGACAGGGATTTGGGGCACAGGAACAGGGATTTGGGTGTCCCCAGGGTTGGTGGCCGTGTCCCCAGGTTGGTGGCCGTGCCCACGCAGTGGTGGCCGTGCCGGGCGGTCTCATAGCCGGGGTAGCAGGAATTGGGATGGGTCAGGAATGGGGACACAGGGATGGACACAAGGACACAGGGACAGGGATTTGGGTGTCCCCAGGGTTGGTGGCCCTGCCCCAGGCTGGTGGCCGTACCCACGCAGTGGTGGCCGTGCCGGGCGGTCTCATAGCCGGGGTCGCAGGCGCACTGGAAGGAGCCGGGCAGGTTGTGGCAGGTGGCGTGGGCACCGCACAGGGTCCCGTTGGAGCACTCGTCCACGTCTGGTGGGACGAAGGGTTGGGGACATCCTGAGGTCCTTGGTCACCCCCCAGGGATGGACTTTGTCCCCTTGTGTGCCCAGCCCAGTCCCTGTGTGCATCCTAGTCCTTGTGTCCCCATGTCCATCCCTGTCCCTGTGTCCCCATGTCCCCATTCCCATCCCAGTCCCATATCCATGTCCCCATCCTAATCCCAAATTCCCAAATTCCCAAATCCCATATCCCAATCCCAATCCCAAATCCCAAACCCCAATCCCAACCCCTCACCAATGCAGTCCCCACCGTTCCCGGGCCGGAATCCCGGCTGGCACTCGGGCACAATCCCATATCCCATATCCCAAATCCCATATCCCAAATCCCATATCCCATATCCCATATTCCATATTCCAATCCCAAATCCCAAACCCCAAATCCCAAATCCCCAATCCCATATCCCAATCCCAGCCCCTCACCGATGCAGTCCCCGCCGTCCCCGGGCCGGAATCCCGGCTGGCACTCGGGCACGCAGCGATAGGAGCCCGGAATGTTCTCGCAGCGCTGAGCCCCGCACAGCCCGGCCCCGTACTCCTGGCACTCGTCCACGTCTGCAGTGGGGACAGCAGGATGGGGACATTGGGGACAATCATGGACATCAGGATGGGGACATTCAGAACCCCGGACCACCTCCATCCCTGTGTCCATCCCAATCCCAGTGTCCCCATTCCCATGCCAGTCCCTATTCCCATCCCATATCCCAATCTCAATCCCCATTTCCCCATTCCCATCCCAGTCCCAGTGTCCCCATTCCCATCCCAATCCCAGTGTCCCCATCCCAGTCCCCATATTCCTGTATTCCCAATATCTCCATTCCAGTCTCCACATCCCCAGCCCAGTTCCCATACCCCATATCCCCCATCCCATACCCCATATCTCCATCCTGATACCAAATCCCAAATCCCCAATCCCAACCCCTCACCAATGCCATCCTCGCCATCCCCGGGCCGGAATCCCGGCTGGCACTCGGGCACAATCCCATATCCCATATCCATATCCATATCCCATATCCCATATTCCAATCCCATATTCCAATCCCATATTCCAATCCCATATCCCAAACCCCAATCCCAACCCCTCACCAATGCAGTCCCCGCCGTCCCCGGGCCGGAATCCCGGCTGGCACTTGGGCACAATCCCATATCCCATATCCCATATCCCATATCCCATATCTCATATCCCATATCCCATATCCCCAATCCCATATCCCATATCCCATATTCCAATCCCATATCCCAAACCCCAATCCCAACCCCAATCCCAACCCCTCACCGATGCAGTCCCCGCCGTCCCCGGGCCGGAATCCCGGCTGGCACTCGGGCACGCAGCGATAGGAGCCCGGAATGTTCTCGCAGCGCTGAGCCCCGCACAGCCCGGCCCCGTACTCCTGGCACTCGTCCACGTCTGGGACATGGGGACAATTGGGGACATCGGGATGGGGACAATTGGGGACATCAGGACTGGGGACATTGGGATGGGGTGGGAACACAGGGATATGGGGAGTCCTGGTGTCCCCATTCCCATCCCTTTCCCTA
Source organism: Zonotrichia albicollis (assembly GCF_047830755.1). NCBI lineage: Eukaryota > Metazoa > Chordata > Aves > Passeriformes > Passerellidae > Zonotrichia > Zonotrichia albicollis. The sequence goes on from NC_133857.1 coordinate 590,540, forward strand.
AACTCCCACCCCATTCCCCACTGTCCATTTCCCACATCCCCATCCCATATCCCACATCCCCATCCCATATCCCACATTCCCACCCCATATCCCAGGTGCCCCACATCCCTGTTCCTGCTCCCGTTCCTGCTCCAGTTCCCGTTCCCATTCCCATTATTCCCATTCCCGTTATTCCCATTCCCGTTATTCCCGTTATTCCCATTCACGTTATTCCCGTTATTCCCATTCCCATTATTCCCATTCCCGTTATTCCCATTCCCGTTATTCCCGTTATTCCCATTCACGTTATTCCCGTTATTCCCATTCCCATTATTCCCATTCCCGTTATTCCCATTCCCGTTATTCCCGTTATTCCCATTCCCATTATTCCCATTCCCGTTATTCCCATTCCCATTCCCCATTCCCCATTCACGTTATTCCCGTTATTCCCATTCCCATTATTCCCATTCCCGTTATTCCCATTCCCGTTATTCCCATTCCCATTCCCATTCCCGTTATTCCTGTTATTCCCGTTATTCCCATTCCCATTATTCCCATTCCCGTTATTCCCATTCCCATTGCCATTACCCATTCCCCATTCCCGTTATTCCCATTCCCATTATTCCCATTCCCGTTATTCCCATTCCCCATTCCCCATTCCCGTGATTCCCGTTATTCCCGTGATTCCCGTTGCTCACCGCGGCACTCGGCCTTGGCGTCGTCGGTGCGGAACCCGGCCGGGCATTGGCACTGGAAGGAGCCCTCGGTGTTGAGGCAGCGCCCGCCCACGCACACGGCCCCGCGCTGGCACTCGTCCACGTCTGGGGTTGGGGACATCGGGATTTGGGGTTTGGGGTTTGGGGTTTGGGGTTTTGAGTTTGGGACATCAGGATTTGGGATTTGGGGTTTGGGGTTTGGGACATTGGGATTTGGGGTTTGGGATTTGGGGTTTGAGGTTTGGGGTTTGGGATGTGGGGTTTGGGGTTTGGGATTTGGGGTTTGGGATTCAGGATTTGGGATTTGGGATTTGGGATTTGGGATTTGGGATTTGGGGTTTGGGATTCAGGATTTGGGGTTTGGGATTTGGGATTTGGGATTTGGGGTTTGGGATTTGGTAATGGGGTGGGTGTGGTGGCCACCGGCGCACACGGCCCTGAGCTGGCACTCGTCCATATCTGGGGTTGGGGACATTGGGATGACCATGGTGACACCAGGACTGGAACAATGCTGGGGACACCAGGACTGGGATGGGGACACCAGGAGTGGGACAGCCATGGGGACACCAGGACTGGCATGGGGACACTGGGACTGGAACCACCATGGGGACACCGGGATGACCATGGGGACACTGTGATCGAGATGACCATGGGGACACCAGTACTGGGAAAGGGACACTGGGATTGGGACAACCCTGGTGACACCAGAACTGGGATGGTGACACCAAGACCGGAACAACCCCAGCCAAAGCCACAAGGACCAAAACACCACAACCCCAACCCCCCAAAACCCACCCCAACCCCATCACCACCACCACCACCACCCCTCAGGTGCCCCCTTGGTGCCACCCCGCTGTCCCCAGGTGTCCCCGGGTGCCACCCACCGGTGCAGGCGGTGCCGTCGGCAGTGGCGGTGAAGCCGTCGGCGCAGAGGCAGCGGAAGGAGCCGGCCGTGTTGACGCACTCGCCGTGCGGGAAGCAGAAATCGCCCTCCAGGCACTCGTTGATGTCTGTGGGGCCACCAGGAGATGTCACCCAGGGGTGGTGGCACCTCCGGGGTGTCCCCAGGGGGGTCCCTGCTCACCGTGGCAGGCGGTGGCGCCGGCGGTGGCGCGGTAGCCGCGCTGGCACTCGCAGCGGAAGGAGCCGACGGTGTTGAGGCAGCGGCCGTGGGGGGCGCAGGGGGAGCCCCCCGAGCACTCGTCAACATCTGGGGGGACATCGGGGTCACCAGGGGGACACTGGGGACATCAAGGGGGCGTGGGGACACCAGGGGGATGTGGGGAAAGGAGTTATGGGGTCTCCAAGTTCCCCAAGTTATGGTGACCCCAAGTTATGGTGATCCCATACCAGAGTGACCATAAATCATGGTGACCCCAAGTTCTCATCCACAGCTTGGGGGACATCGGGGTCACCAGGGGGACATTGGGGGGACGTGGGGACATCAGGGGGTGGTGGCCACAGGAGTTATGGGGTCTGCAAGTTCTCCAAACCATGGTGACCCCATGGTGTGATGACCACAAGTCATGGTCATCCCATGGCATGGTGACCCCAAGTTCTCATCCACCTCTGGGGGGACATGGGGACATCAGGGGATGGTGGCCACAGGAGTTATGGGGTCTCCAAGTTGCCTAAGTCATGGTGACTGCATAACAGAGTGACCACAAGTCATGGTCATCCCATGGCATGGTGGCCCCAAGATCTCATCCACGTCTGGGGGGACATGGGGACATCAGGGGGTGGTGGCCACAGGAGTTATGGAGTCTCCAAGTCCCCCAAGCCATGGTGACCTCATAACAGAGTGACCACAAGTCATGGTCATCCCATGGCATGGTGGCCCCAAGTTCTCATCCACGTCTGGGGGGACATGGGGACATCAGGGGGACATGGGGACAGGAGTTATGGGGTCTCCAAGTCCCCTAAATCATGGTGGCCCCAAACTCTTGGAGACCCCAAATCATGGAGACCCCATGGTGTGGTGACCCCATGCACTCCTCTAGGGGGTTCCTGGTGACACTGAGGTGACATCAGGTGACACACAGGTGACACTGAGGTGCCACACAGGTGCCACGGTACCTGTGCAGCGGCCCTGGCGCAGGTGGAAGCCGTCGGGGCAGGGCTGGCACCGGAAGGAGCCCGGGGTGTTGACGCACTCCTGGCCTGGACACGCCAGGTGGTTCTCGCACTCGTCGATGTCTGAGGGGACATTGGGGACATCAGGGGGGACCCCGAATGACCACAGGTCATGGTGACCCCATAGCAGTGGCCCTAAGTCATGGTGACCCCAAGTTCTGGCACTCGTCAATGTCTGAGGGGACATTGGGGACATCAGGGGGGACCCCGAGTGACCACAGGTCATGGTGACCCCACCGCAGATCATGGTGACCAGTAACAGTGACCCCAAGTGACCACAGGCCATGGTGACCCCAAGTTCTCGCACTCGTCGATGTCTGAGGGGACATCGGGGACATCAGGGGGGACCCCGAGTCATGGTGACCGCATAACAGTGACCCCAAGGACCACAGGTCATGGTGACCCCATAAGAGTGACCACAGGTGATGGTGACCCCATAAGAGTGACCACAGGTCATGGTGACCCCAAGTTCTGGCACTCGTCGATGTCTGAGGGGACACTGGGGACATCAAGGGGGACCCCGAGTCGTGATGACCCCATAGAAGTGACCACAGGTCGTGGTGACCCCATAACAGAGTGACCCCAATGGCCACTGACCCCACAGCACAGAGACCCCTCCCAGTCCCTCCCAGTGCCCCAAATCTCCATTCCCAGTTCCATCCCAGTCCCTCCCAGTTTATCCCAGTGCTCACCCTGGCAGGGTTCACTGCCAGACCCCCGGTACCCCCCCGGGCACAGGCACTGGTACCCACCTGGGCACAGAGACCCCTCCCCAGTTTATCCCAATCCCCTCCCAGTTTATCCCAGTATATCCCAGTTTGTCTCACCCTGGCAGGGCTCTGTCCCACTACCTCGCTACCCTGCCGGGCACAGGCACTGGTACCCGCCCGGGCACAGAGACCCCTCCCCAGTTTATCCCAGCCCCTCCCAGTCCCTCCCAGTTTATCCCAGTATATCCCAGTCCCTCCCAGTATATCCCAGTTTATCCCAGTGCTCACCCTGGCATGGCTCTGCCCTGTTGCCCCGGTACACCCACAGGCACTGGTACCCACCTGGGCACAGAGACCCCTCCCCAGTTTATCCCAGTCCCTCCCAGTATATCCCAGTTTATCCCAGTGCTCACCCTGGCATGGCTCTGCCCTGTTGCCCCGGTACACCCACAGGCACTGGTACCCACCTGGGCACAGAGACCCCTCCCCAGTTTATCCCAGCCCCTCCCAGTGCCCCCAAACTCTCCCCCAGTATATCCCAGTATATCCCAGTCCATCCCAGTTTATCCCAGTATATCCCAGTTTGTCTCACCCTGGCACGGCTCTGCCCCACTGCCCCGGTACCCCGCCGGGCACAGGCACTGGTACCCGCCCGGGCACAGAGACCATTCCCCAGTTTATCCCAGTCCCTCCCAGTGCCCCCAAACTCTCCCCCAGTATATCCCAGTATATCCCAGTTTATCCCAGTATATCCCAGTTTGTCTCACCCTGGCACGGCTCTGCCCCACTGCCCCGGTACCCCGCCGGGCACAGGCACTGGTACCCGCCCGGTCGGTTCTCGCAGCGCCCGTGGGCGCAGGGCCCGGGCACTTGGGCGCACTCGTCAATGTCTGCGGGCACAGGTGAGGGCACAGGTAATGGTCACAGGTGGGCACAGGTGCACCCAGGTGTAGTTTGGGGTGTTCCCAGGTGCCCCCAGGTGTGCCCAGGAGTGTCCAGGTGTGGTTTAGGGTGCCCCCAGGAGTGCCCAGGTGTGGTTTGAGATGTGCCCAGGTGTGCCTAGGTGTGCCCAGGAGTACCCTGGTGCACCCAGGTGTGCCCAGGTGTGGTTTGGTGTGCCCCCAGGAGTGCCCAGGTGTAGTTTAGGGTACCCCCAGGTGCCCCCAGGAGTGCCCAGGTGTGATTTAGGGTGCCCCCAGGTGTGCCTAGGTGTGGTTTTGGGTGCCCCCCAGAAGTGCCCAGGTGTAGTTTAGGGTGCCCCCAGGAGTGCCCAGGTGTGATTTAGGGTATCCCCAGGTGCCCCCAGGAGTGCCCAGGTGTGATTTAGGGTGCCCCCAGGTGTGCCTAGGTGTGGTTTTGGGTGCCCCCCAGGAGTGCCCAGGTGTAGTTTAGGGTGCCCCCCAGGAGTGCCCAGGTGTAGTTTAGGGTACCCCAGGAGTGCCCAGGTGTGCCCAGGTGTGTGCTGACCTCGGCACTCGGTGCCCGCGGGCTCGGAGGTGAAGCCGGGCCCGCAGATGCACCTGAAGCTGCCCACGGAGTTCTCGCAGCGCCCGGGGGAGCACGGAGGGGGCACCTGGCGGCACTCGTCAATGTCTGCACAGGGCACAGGTAATGGGCACAGGTAATGGGCACAGGTAATGGCAACAGGTGGGCACAGGGGGGCACAGGTAATGGCGACAGGTGAGCACAGGTGATGGGCATAGGTGGGCACAGCAGGCACAGGTGAGCTCAGGTAATGGGCACAGATGGGCAGAGGTGGGCACAGGTAATGGCGACAGGTAGGCACAGGTGGGCACAGGTAATGGGCACAGGTAATGGTGACAGGTGGGCACAGGTAATGGCGACAGGTGAGCTCAGGTGGGCACAGGTAATGGGCACAGGTAATGGTAACAGGTGGGCACAGGTAATGGTGACAGGTAGGCACAGGGGGGCACAGGTAATGGGCACAGGTGGGCACAGATGGGCAGAGGTGGGCACAGGTAATGCGGACAAGTGAGCACAGGTGATGGGCATAGGTGGGCACAGCAGGCACAGGTGAGCTCATGTAACCAGGACAGGTGGGCACAGGTGGGCCCAGGTAACCAGGACAGGTGGGCACAGGTGGGCACAGGAGGGCACAGGTAATGGGCACAGGTGGGCACAGGTAATGGTGACAGGTGGGCACAGGTAATGGGCACAGGTAATGGGCACAGGTAATGGGCACAGGTGGGCTCAGGTAACTGGGACAGGTGAGCTCAGGTGGGCACAGGTTGGAACAGGTGATGGGCACAGGTAATGGCAACAGAGGTAATGGTGACAGGTGGGCACAGGTAATGGCGACAGGCACAGGAGGGCACAGGTAATGGGCACAGGTAATGGGCACAGGTGGGCTCAGGTAACTGGGACAGGTGAGCTCAGGTGGGCACAGGTTGGAACAGGTGATGGGCACAGGAGGGCACAGGTAATGGCGACAGGTGGGCACAGGCAATGGGCACAGGTAATGGGCACAGGTAATGGTGACAGGTGGGCACAGGTAATGGCGACAGGTAGGCACAGGGGGGCACAGGTAAAGGGCACAGGTAATGGGCACAGGTAATGGGCACAGGTAATGGTGCCAGGTGAGTTCAGGTGGACACAGGTTGGAACAGGTGATGGGCACAGGTGGGCACAGGTAATGGGCACAGATAATGGGCACAGGTGGGCTCAGGTAACTGGGACAGGTGAGCTCAGGTGGGCACAGGTTGGAACAGGTGATGGGCACAGGAGGGCACAGGTAATGGCGCACAGGTGAGCTCAGGTAATGGGCACAGATGGGCAGAGGTGGGCACAGGTGAGCTCAGATGGGCACAGGAGGGCACAGGTAATGGGCATAGGTGAGCACAGGTAATGGGGATAGGTGGGCACAGGTGGGCACAGGTAACCAGGACAGGTGGAACAGGTTGGAACAGGTGATGGGCACAGGAGGGCACAGGTAATGGTGACAGGTGAGCACAGGTAATGGGGATAGGTGGGCACCGGTGGGCACAGGTAATGGGCACAGGTGGGCACAGGTAATGGGCACAGGTGGGCACCGGTGAGGGGCAAGTAGAGCATGAACCTCCCAGGACCCACCAGGGAACCTTTAAAGACCCCAAAACTCCCCAAATCCCCCCCAAAGACCCTCCAAGTCCCTTCAGGACCCCCCCCAAATCCCCCCCGAGCCCCCTCCCCACTCACCCACAGAGTGCATGCCCTGGGGGCTGAGCCAGAAGCCCCCCAAAGACCCTCCAAATCCCCTTAAAACCCCCAAATCCTCCCCCAAAAACCCCTCAGATCCCCTCAAAATCCCCCCAAATCACCTCCAAACCTTCCCAAATCCCCCCCGAGCCCCCTCCCCACTCACCCACACAGTGAGTGCCCTGAGGGCTCAGCCAGAAGCCCCCCAAAATCCCCTCAAATCCCCCCAAAATCCCCCCAAATCCCTCCCGGAGCCCCCTCCCCACTCACCCACACAATGGGTCCCCTGAGGGCTGAGCCAGAAGCCCCCCAAAGACCCCCAAAATCCCCCCAAAATCCCTATAAACCTCTCCAAAAAAACATTTAACGCCCCCAAACTCCCTCAGGACCCCCCAAATCCCCCCCAAATTTGCCTGAGCCCCCTCCCCACTCACCCACACAATGGGTCCCCTGGGGGCTCAGCCAGAAGCCCCCAAAAGGCCCCCCCAAATCCCCCCAAAACCCCCAAATCCTCCCCCAAAAACCCCTCAGATCCCCTCAAATCCCCCCCAAATCACCCCCAAACCTCCCCAAATCCCCCCCGAGCCCCCTCCCCAAATCCCCCCCAGAGCCCCCTCCCCACTCACCCACACAGTGGGTCCCCTGGGGGCTCAGCCAGAAGCTCCCTAAAACCCCCTCAAATCCCCCCTAAATACCCCAAGAATCCCCCAAAACCCCTCAGATCCCCTCAAATCCCCCCCAAATCCCCCCAAATCACCCCCAATCCCCCCAAATCCCCCCCGAGCCCCCTCCCCACTCACCCACACAGTGTGTGTCCTGGGGGCTCAGCCAGAAGCCCCCCAAAGACCCCCCAAATCCCCCCAAAACCCCTATAAACCTCTCCAAAAAACCCTTTAATGCCCCCAAACTCCCTCAGGACCCCCCCAAATCCCCCCCAAGCCCCCTCCCCACTCACCCACACAGTGAGTGCCCTGGGGGCTCAGCCAGAAGCCCCCCAAAGACCCCCCAAATCCCCTTATAACCCCCAAATCCTCCCCCAAAAACCCCCTCAAATCCCCTCAAAATCCCCCCAAATCCCCCCCAAACCTCCCCAAATCCCCCCGAGCCCCCTCCCCAAATCCCCCCCGGAGCCCCCTCCCCACTCACTCACACAGTGCGTGCCCTGATGGCTCAGCCAGAAGCCCCCCAAAGACCCCCCAATCCCCTTAAAACCCCCAAATCCTCCCCCAAACCCGCCTCAAATCCCCTCAAAATTCCCCCAAATCCCCCCAAATCACCCCCAAACCTCCTCAAATCCCCCCCCCGGAGCCCCCTCCTCACTCACCCACACAGTGAGTGCCCTGGGGGCTCAGCCAGAAGCCCCTCAAAGACCCCCCAAATCCCCCCAAAACCCCCAAATCCTCCCCCAAAACCCCCTGAAATCCTCTCAAAATCCCCCCAAATCCCCCCCAAACCTCCCCAAATCCCCCCCGGGGCCCCCTCCCCACTCACCCACACAGTGGGTGCCGTGGGGGCTGAGCCAGAAGACCCCCAGAGACCCCCAGGACTCCTCCAAACCCCCTGAAATCCCCCCAAAATTGTCCTCAAATCCCCCCCAATCCCCCCCAAATCCCCCCCGAGCCCCCTCCCCACTCACCCACACAATGGGTCCCCTGGGGGCTGAGCCAGAAGCCCCCCCGGCACAGGCAGGTGTAGCCCCCTCCCCCCCGGGGCACGCAGCGCCCGGGGCCGCACACGGACGGGTCCCGCTGGCACGGGGACACTGCGGGGTTGGGGAGGGTTAGGGGGGTTTTGGGGTTTTGGGGGTTTTTAGGGGATTTAATGGGATTTTTTGGGGATTTTTGGGGGATTTTTTGGGGGATTTTTTATGGATTTTTGGGGATTTTTTGGGGTTTTTATGGGGATATTTTGGGGATTTTATGGGGATTTTTTGGGGATTTTTTTTGGGATTTTTTGGGGATTTTTGGGGATTTTTTGGGGTTTTTATGGGGATTTTTTGGGGATTTTTGGGGATTTTTTGGGGTTTTTATGGGGATGTTTTGGGGATTTTTGGGGATTTTTTGGGGTTTTTATGGGGATATTTTGGGGATTTTATGGGCATTTTATGGGGATGTTTTGGGATTTTTTAGGGATTTTTTGGGGATTTTTTGGGGATTTTTGGGGGTTTTTATGGGGTTTTTATGGGGATTTTTTGGGGATTTGGGGATCAGGATCGGGGTCATGCTGGCACCGGGACACTGTGGATTTGGGGCCGTTTAGGGGATTTATGGGGTTTTTGGGGGATTTTTGGGGGATTTTTTCGGGATTTTTTTGGGTTTTTAAGTAGATTTTTTGGGGATTTTATGGGGATTTTTTGGGGATTTTTTGGGGATTTGGGGATCAGGATCGGGGTCGTGCTGGCACGGGGACACTGTGGGGTTGGGGAGGTTTAGGGGATTTTTGGGGTTTTTGGGGTTTTTAGGGGATTTAATGGGATTTTTGGGGGATTTTTTGGGGATTTTTTATGGATTTTTGGGGATTTTTTGGGGATATTTTGGGGTTTTTATGGGGATTTTATGGGGATTTTATGGGGATTTTTTGGGGATTTGGGGATCAGGATCGGGGTCGTGCTGGCACGGGGACACTGCGGGGTTGGGGGGGTTTAGGAGATTTTTGGGGTTTTTATGGGATTTAATGGGATTTTTGGGGATTTTTTGGGAATATTTTGGGGATTTTATGGGGTTTTTTTTGGGGATTTTGGGGGGATTTTTTGGGGATTTTATGGGGATTTTAGGTAGATTTTTTGGGGATTTTATGGGGATTTTTTGGGGATTTGGGGATCGGGATCGGGGTCATGCTGGCACGGGGACACTGCGGGGGTTGGGGAGGTTTAGGGGATTTTTGGGGTTTTGGGGGTTTTTAGCGGATTTAATGGGATTTTGGGGATTTTTTGGGGTTTTTTTTTTTATTTTTTGGGGTTTTTTGGGGTTTTTATGGAGATTTTATGGGAATATTTTGGGGATTTTATGGGGATTCTATGGGGATGTTTTGGGGTTTTTTGGGGGATTGTTTTTGGGATTTTTTGGGGTTTTTAAGTGGACTTTTTGGGGATTTTATGGGGATTTTTTTGGGATTTGGGGATCAGGATCGGGGTCCCGCTGGCACGGGGACACTGCGGATTTTGGGGTGATTTAGGGGAATTTTGGGGTTTTTTGGGGTTTTTAGGGGATTTGGGGGGGATTTATAGGATTTTTATGTGGATTTGGGGGGATTTTTAGGGGATTTTAACCCCAAAATCCCCTCAAAACCCCCCTAAACCCTCCCCAAATCCCCCCTCAAACGCCCCCAAATCCCCCCTCAAACGCCCCCAAATACCCCCAAATCTCAACAAACCCCCCCCAAAATTTTGGGAATTTCCCAAAAATTCCCCCTAAACCCCCTCAAATCCCACCCAAATCCCCCTCTAAACCCCCAAATCCCCCTAACCCTCCCAAACCCTCCAAAACCCAAAAAATTCCCCCAAATCTCCCCAACCCCTCCCCAAAACGCCCCCAAACCCCCAAAATCCCCCCAAATCCCCACAAATCAGCTCCAAATGACCCCAAAATCAGCCCCAAAACCCCCCATATCTCCCCCAACCCCCCCAAAATCCTTCCAAATCTCCCTAAATGCCCCCAATTTCCCCTAAATTCCCCCCAAATCCCCCCAAATGCCCCTAAATCTCCCTTAAACTCCTCCAATTCCTCCCAAATCCCCTCAATCCCCCCAAACCCCCCAAAATCCCCCCATAACCCCCCAAAATCCCCCCTAAAATCCCCAAAATTCCCCCGAAACCCCCCAAATCCCCCTTAACCCCCTCAAATCCCCCCAAATCCCCCTCAAACCCCCCAATACCCCCCTAAAACCCCCTAAATCCCCACAATTCCATCCCCAACACCCCAAAATCTCCCCAAATCCCCCCAAAATCCCTCAAAATTTCCACAGAATCTCCCCAAATGCCCCAAAATTTCCCCAGATCCCCACAAATCACCCCAAAATCCCCCCAAAAACCCCTCCCCACACCCCAAATCCCCCCAAAATCCCCCAAAATTTCCACAGAATTTCCCCAAATGCCCCAAAATTTCCCCAGATCCCCACAAATCACCCCAAAAACCCCCTCCCAACACCCCAACCGCCCCCAAAATCCCCCCTAAATCACCCCCAAATCCCCCAAAATTTCCGCAAATCCCCCTAAATCACCCCCAAATCCCCCCTAAAACCCCTCCCAACACCCCAAATCCCCCCAAAATCCCCCAAAATTTCCACAGAATCTCCCCAAATGCCCCAAAATTTCCCCAGATCCCCACAAATCACCCCAAAATCCCCCCAAAAACCCCCTCCCAACACCCCAAATCCCCTGAAACCAGCCCCAAATCCCCCCAAATCCCCCCAAACCCCCAAAAATCCCCCCAAAATCAGCCCCAAATCTCCCCAAAATTTCCCCCAAAATTTCCCCCAAATCCCTCCCTAAAACCCCTCCCAACACCCCAAATCCCCCCAAAATTTCCACAGAATCTCCCCAAATGCCCCAAAATTTCCCCAGATCCCCACAAATCACCCCAAAATCCCCCCAAAACCCCCTCCCAACACCCCAAATTCCCTGAAACCAGCCCCAAATCCCCCCAAACCCCCAAAAATCCCCCCAAAATCAGCCCCAAATCCCCCAAAATTTCCCCCAAATCCCCCCTAAAACCCCTCCCAACACCCCAAATCCCCCCAAAATTTCCACAGAATTTCCCCAAATGCCCCAAAATTTCCCCAGATCCCCACAAATCACCTCAAAATCCCCCCAAAAAACCCCTCCCAACACCCCAAATCCCCCCAAAATCCCCCAAAATTTCCACAGAATCTCCCCAAATGCCCCAAAATTTCCCCAGATCCCCACAAATCACCTCAAAATCCCCCCAAAAACCCCCTCCCAACACCCCAAATCCCCCCAAAATCAGCCCCACATCCCCCCGAAACCCCCCCCAAACCCCCAATCCCCCCAAAATCAGCCCCAAATCCCCCAAAATCCCCCCAAAATTTCCCCCAAATCCCCCCCTAAAACCCCCTCCCAACACCCCAAATCCCCCCAAAATTTCCACAGAATTTCCCCAAATGCCCCAAAATTTCCCCAGATCCCCACAAATCACCCCAAAATCCCCCCAAAAACCCCTCCCAACACCCCAACCGCCCCCAAAATCCCCCCAAAATCAGCCCCAAATCCCCCCAAAATTTCCGCAAATCCCCCTAAATCACCCCCAAATCCCCCCTAAAACCCCTCCCAACACCCCAAATCCCCCCAAAATTTCCACAGAATCTCCCCAAATGCCCCAAAATTTCCCCAGATCCCCACAAATCACCTCAAAATCCCCCCAAAAACCCCCTCCCAACACCCAAAATCCCCCCAAAATCAGCCCCAAATCCCCCCGAAACCCCCCCAAACCCCCAAAAATCTCCCCAAAATCAGCCTCAAATCCCCCCCCAACCCCTCCAAAATCCCCCCAAAATCAGCCCCAAATCCCCCCCAAACCCCTCCAAAATCCCCCCAAAATCAGCCCCAAATCCCCCCCAAACCCCCCCAAAATCCCCCCCAACCCCCCCCCAAGCCCCCTCCCCATTCTCACCCGGCTCCGGGGGGCTCAGGGTGGGCAGGGCCCCCCCCAAAGTGGGGGCTGGGCCGGGGCACCACGATCACCTCGGGCCCGGGGGGGGGCGGCGGGGGGGTCCCGGCCCGGGGGGGCTCCGGGGCTGGGGAGGGAAATAAAGGGTTAAATTTGGGGGGGGGATTTAGGGGATTTGGGGGGAATTTGGGATGAATTGGGGGGGTTTAGGGGGCTTTTGGGGGATTTTGGGGAGTTTAGGGGGGAATTTGGGGGGATTTGGGGGGATTTAGGAGCGATTTGGGGGGGTTAGGAGGGGATTTGGGGGGATTTTGGGGGGGTTTTGAGGGGATTTAGGGGGTCTAGGAGGGGATTTGGGGAGATTTGGGGGGGTTTGGGGGATTTTGGGGGGTTTAGGGGGATTTGGGGGTGGCAGGGGGTCCCAGGGAAATAAAGGGTTAAATTGGGGAGGGGGTTTAGGGAATTTGGGGAGATTTGGGGGGGGTTTTGGGGGGATTTGGGGGCTGCCAGGGGGTCCCGGCCGGGGGGACTCCAGGGCTGGAGGGGGGGAAATAAAGGGTTAAATTGGGAGGGGGGGGGGTTAGGGGATTTGGGGGGTTTGGGGGGATTTACGGGGTCTAGGAGGGGATTTGGGGGGAATTTGGGATGAATTTGGGGGGTTAGGGGGATTTGGGGGGATTTTGGGGGGATTTAGGGGAGTTTAGGGGGGAATTTGGGGGGTTTGGGGGGTTAAGAGTGGGTTTAGGAGGGGTTTTGGGGGGGATTTGGGGAGATTTTGGGGTGTTTAGGAGGGGTTTTAGGGGTTTAGGAGGAGATTTGGGGGGGATTTGGGGGGATTTTGGGGGTTCAGGGGGATTTGGGGGCGGCGGGGGGGTCCCGGCCGGGGGGGCTCTGGGGCTGTGGGGGGGGGAGAGAAAAAATGGGGTTAAATTTGGGGGGGGGTTTAGGGGATTTGGGGGGTTTGGGGGATTTAGGGGGTCTAGGAGGGGATTTGGGGGGAATTTGGGATGAATTTGGGGGGTTTAGGGGGGTTTTGGGGGATTTTGGGGAGTTTAGGGGGGAATTTGGGGGGTTTGGGGGGTTAAGAGTGAGTTTAGGAGGGGTTTTGGGGGGATTTGGGGGGATTGTGGGTGGGTTTAGGAGGGGTTTGGGGGGGTTTTAGAGGGAATTGGGGATTTTGGGAGGGGTTTGGGGGGGATTCGGGGAGATTTTGGGGTGTTTAGGAGGGGTTTTAGGGGTTTAGAGGGGATTTAGGGGGGCCAAATGTGGAATTTTGGGGGGTTTAGGAGGGGTTTGGGGGGATTTTGGGGGGTTTAGGAGCGATTTGGGGGGGTTAGGAGGGGATTTGGGGAGTCTAGAATGGGATTTGGGGGGTTTGGGAGGGGTTTTGGGGGATTTTGGGGGCATTGGGGGTGGGTTTAGGAGGGGTTTGGGGGGGTTTGGAGGGGTTTTAGAGGGAATTGGGGATTTTGGGAGGGGTTTTGGGGGGATTTGGGGAGATTTTGGGGTGTTTAGGAGGGGTTTTAGGGGTTTAGAGGGGATTTGGGGGGGCCAAATGCAGAATTTTGGGGGGTTTAGGAGGGGTTTGGGGGGGATTTGGGGGGGCCGGGGGGGGTCCCGGCCTGAGGGGGCTCCGGGGCTGGGGAGGGAAATAAAGGGTTAAATTTGGGAGGGGGGTTTAGGGGATTTGGGGGGTTTGGGGGGATTTAGGAGCGATTTGGGGGGGTTAGGAGGGGATTTGGGGGGATTTTGGGGGGGTTTTGAGGGGATTTAGGGGGTCTAGGAGGGGATTTGGGGAGATTTGGGGGGGTTTGGGGGATTTTGGGGGGTTTAGGGGGATTTGGGGGTGGCAGGGGGTCCCGGGGAAATAAAGGGTTAAATTGGGGAGGGGGTTTAGGGAATTTGGGGAGATTTGGGGGGGTTTTGGGGGATTTGGGGGGGAGTTTGGGGGGATTTGGGGGCTGCCAGGGGGTCCCGGCCCGGGGGGGCTCCGGGGCTGGAGGGGGGGGAGAGAAAAAATGGGGTTAAATTTGGGGGGGGGCTTTAGGGGATTTGGGGGGAATTTGGGATGAATTTGGGGGGTTTAGGGGGGTTTTGGGGGATTTTGGGGAGTTTAGGGGGGAATTTGGGGGGTTTGGGGGTTAAGAGTGGGTTTAGGAGGGGTTTTGGGGGATTTTGGGGGGATTGTGGGTGGGTTTAGGAGGGGTTTGGGGGGGGGTTGGAGGGGTTTTAGAGGGAATTGGGGATTTTGGGAGGGGTTTTGGGGGGATTTGGGAAGATTTTGGGGTGTTTAGGAGGGGTTTTAGCAATTTAGAGGGGATTTGGGGGGGCCAAATGCGGAATTTTGGGGGGTTTAGGAGGGGTTTGGGGGGATTTTGGGGGGTTTAGGAGCGATTTGGGGGGGTTAGGAGGGGATTTGGGGAGTCTAGAATGGGATTTGGGGGGTTTGGGAGGGGTTTTGGGGGAATTTGGGGGTGTTAGGAGGGATTTGGGGGGATTTTGGGGGGTTTAGGAGGAGATTTGGGGGGGATTTGGGGGGGCCGGGGGGGGTCCCGGCCTGAGGGGGCTCCGGGGCTGGGGAGGGAAATAAAGGGTTAAATTGGGGAGGGGGATTTAGGGGATTTGGAGGGTTTGGGGGGATTTGGGAGCGATTTGGGGGGGTTAGGAGGGGATTTGGGGGGATTTTGGGGGGGTTTTGAGGGGATTTAGGGGGTCTAGGAGGGGATTTGGGGAGATTTGGGGGGGTTTGGGGGATTTTGGGAGGTTTAGGGGGATTTGGGGGTGGCAGGGGGTCCCGGGGAAATAAAGGGTTAAATTGGGGAGGGGGTTTAGGGAATTTGGGGAGATTTGGGGGGGTTTTGGGGGATTTGGTGGGGAGTTTGGGGGGATTTGGGGGCTGCCAGGGGGTCCCGGCCCGGTGGGGCTCTGGGGCTGTGGGGGGGGAGAGAAAAAATGGGGTTAAATTTGGGGGGGGGGGTTTAGGGGATTTGGGGGGAATTTGGGATGAATTTGGGGGGTTTAGGGGGGTTTTGGGGGATTTTGGGGGGGATTTTGGGGAGTTTAGGGGGGAATTTGGGGGGTTTGGGGGGTTAAGAGTGGGTTTAGGAGGAGTTTTGGGGGGATTTGGGGGGGATTGTGGGTGGGTTTAGGAGGGGATTTGGGGGGATTTTGGGGGGTTTAGGAGATCTGGGGGGGCCGGGGGGTCCCGGCCTGAGGGGACTCCGGGGCAGGGGAGGAAAATAAAGGGTTAAATTGGGGAGGGGGATTTAGGGAATTTGGGGGGTTTGGGGGGATTTAGGAGCGATTTGGGGGGGTTAGGAGGGGATTTGGGGGGATTTTGGGGGGGTTTTGAGGGGATTTAGGGGGTCTAGGAGGGGATTTGGGGAGATTTGGGGGGGTTTGGGGGATTTTGGGGGGTTTAGGGGGATTTGGGGGTGGCAGGGGGTCCCGGGGAAATAAAGGGTTAAATTGGGGAGGGGGTTTAGGGAATTTGGGGAGATTTGGGGGGGTTTTGGGGGATTTGGTGGGGAGTTTGGGGGGATTTGGGGGCTGCCGGGGGGTCCCGGCCGGGGGGGCTCTGGGGCTGTGGGGGGGGGAGAGAAAAAATGGGGTTAAATTTGGGGGGGGGGTTTAGGGGATTTGGGGGGATTTAGGAGCGATTTGGGGGGGTTAGGAGGGGATTTGGGGGGATTTTGGGGGGGTTTTGAGGGGATTTAGGGGGTCTAGGAGGGGATTTGGGGAGATTTGGGGGGGTTTTGAGGGGATTTTGGGGGGTTTAGGGGGATTTGGGGGTGGCAGGGGGTCCCGGGGAAATAAAGGGTTAAATTGGGGAGGGGGTTTAGGGAATTTGGGGAGATTTGGGGGGGTTTTGGGGGATTTGGGGGGGAGTTTGGGGGGATTTGGGGGCGGCGGGGGGGGTCCCGGCCCGGGGGGGCTCCGGGGCTGGGGGGGGGGGGGAGAAAAAAATGGGGTTAAATTTGGGGGAGGGGGGGGGTTTAGGGGATTTGGGGGGAATTTGGGATGAATTTGGGGGGTTTAGGGGGCTTTTGGGGGATTTTGGGGGGATTTTGGGGAGTTTAGGGGGGAATTTGGGTGGTTTGGGGGTTAAGAGTGGGTTTAGGAGGGGTTTTGGGGGGATTTGGGGGGATTGTGGGTGGGTTTAGGAGGGGTTTGGGGGGGTTTAGAGGGGTTTTAGAGGGAATTGGGGATTTTGGGAGGGGTTTTGGGGGGATTTGGGGAGATTTTGGGGTGTTTAGGAGGGGTTTTAGGGGTTTAGAGGGGATTTGGGGGAGCCAAATGTGGAATTTTGGTGGGTTTAGGAGGGATTTGGGGAGATTTTGGGGGGTTTAGGAGATTTGGGGGGACAGGGGGGTCCCGGCCTGAGGGGGCTCCGAGGCTGGGGAGGAAAATAAAGGGTTAAATTGGGGGGGGTTTAGGGGAATTGGGGGGATTTTGGGGGGATTTAGAAGCGATTTGGGGGGGTTAGGAGGGGATTTGGGGGGATTTTGGGGGGATTTTGAGGGGATTTAGGGGGTCTAGGAGGGGATTTGGGGGGAATTTGGGATGAATTTGGGGGGTTTAGGGGGGTTTTGGGGGATTTAGGGGAGTTTAGGGGGGAATTTGGGGGGTTTGGGGGGTTAAGAGTGGGTTTAGGAAGGGTTTTGGGGGGATTTGGGGGGATTGTGGGTGGGTTTAGGAGGGGTTTGGGGGGGGGTTGGAGGGGTTTTAGAGGGAATTGGGGATTTTGGGAGGGGTTTTGGGGGGATTTGGGGAGATTTTGGGGTGTTTAGGAGGGGTTTTAGGGGTTTAGAGGGGATTTGGGGGGGCCAAATGTGGAAGTTTGGGGGGTTTAGGAGGGGTTTGGGGGGATTTTGGGGGGTTTAGGAGCGATTTGGGGGGGTTAGGAGGGAATTTGGGGAGTCTAGAAGGGGATTTGGGGGGTTTGGGAGGGGTTTTGGGGGATTTTGGGGGAATTTGGGGGTGTTAGGAGGGGATTTGGGGGGGGTTGGAGGGGTTTTAGAGGGAATTGGGGATTTTGGGAGGGGTTTTGGGGGGATTTGGGGAGATTTTGGGGTGTTTAGGAGGGGTTTTAGGAATTTAGAGGTGATTTGGGGGGGCCAAATGCGCAATTTTGGGGGGTTTAGGAGGAGATTTGGGGGGGATTTGGGGGCGGCGGGGGGGGTCCCGGCCTGAGGGGGCTCCGAGGCTGGGGAGGAAAGTAAAGGGTTAAATTGGGGGGGTTTAGGGGATTTGGGGGGATTTTGGAGGGATTTTTGGGGGGTTTGGGAGGGGTTTGAGGGGATTTTGGGGGGTTTAGGAGCGATTTGGGGGGGTTAGGAGGGGATTTGGGGGGATTTGGGAGGGGTTTTGGGGGATTTTGGGGGAATTTGGGGGTGTTAGGAGGGGATTTGGGGTATTTTGGGGGGTTTAGGAGGGATTTGGGGGGGATTTGAGGGGTTTAGGAAGGGATTGAAGGGTTTAGGAGCGGTTTTGGGGGGGATTTAGGGGGTTTTGGGAAATTTGGGGAGTTTAGGAGGGGTTTTTAGTGGGATTTTGGTCATTTTTTTGTGATTTTTGGGGTTTTTTTCAGGGTTTTTTTTCCCGGATTTTTTTGGGGTGCTCCGGGGTTTTTTGGGGGGCTCACTGGGGGTCGTGGTGGGGAGGGGGTGGCTCAGGGGGGGTTAGGAGGGGTTTCAGAGGAAATTGGGGATTTTAGGAGGGTTTTTAGTGGGATTTTGGTCATTTTTTTGTGATTTTGGGCGTTTTTTTGGGGTTTTTTTTCCCGGATTTTTTGGGGGGCTCCGGGGTTTTTTTGGGGGGCTCACCGGGGGTCGTGGTGGGGGGGTGCTCAGGGGGGGTTAGGAGGGGTTTCAGAGGGAATTGGGGATTTTAGGAGGGTTTTTAGTGGGATTTTGGTCATTTTTTTGTGATTTTTGGGGTTTTTTTGGGTTTTTTTTTCCCGGATTTTTTTGGGGTGCTCTGGGTTTTTTTTGGGGGGGCTCACCGGGGGTCGTGGTGTGGGTGGGGTTGGTCGGAGGGGTTAGGAGGGGTTTCAGAGGGAATTGGGGGTTTTAGGGGATTTAGGAGGGTTTTTAGTGGGATTTTGGGGGTTTTTTTGTGATTTTGGGGGTTTTTTTTGGTTTTTTTTCCCGGATTTTTTTGGGGGGCTCCGGGGTTTTTTGGGGGGCTCACCGGGGGTCGTGGTGGGAGGGGGTTGGTCGGGGGGGGTTAGGAGGGGTTTCAGAGGGAATTGGGGGTTTTAGGAGGTTTAGGAGGGTTTTTAGTGGGATTTTGGTCATTTTTTTGTGATTTTGGGTTGGGTTTTTTTTCACGTTTATTTTGGGTTTTTTTTCCCGGATTTTTTCAGGGTGCTCCGGGGTTTTTTTGGGGGGCTCACCGGGGGGTCGTGTTGGGGAGGGGGTGCTCAGGGGGCTTTAGGAGGGGTTTCAGAGGGAATTGGGGGTTTTAGGGGATTTAGGAGGGTTTTTAGTGGGATTTTGGTCATTTTTTTGTGATTTTGGGGGTTTTTTTTGGTTTTTTTTTCCCGGATTTTTTTGGGGTGCTCCGGGTTTTTTTTGGGGGGCTCACCGGGGGTCGTGGTGGGGGTGGTCGGGGGGGGTTAGGAGGGGTTTCAGAGGAAATTGGGGATTTTAGGAGGTTTTTTAGTGGGATTTTGGTCATTTTTTTGTGATTTTGGGGTTATTTTTGGGGTTTTTTTCCCGGATTTTTTTGGGGGGCTCCGGTTTATTTTGGGGGGCTCACCGGGGGTCGTGGTGGGGGCGCTGAGGGGGGGTCCCAGCGGGACCCCCGCCCCATCCTGCCCCAGGTACTGAGTGTTGATCCGCAGGTCCGAGGCCGAGTAGTGATAGCCGGGCCCGGCGGGGCAGATCTCCCGGAACCCCTCTGAAATTGGGGAGGGGTCCCGGGGGCAAAATGGGTCTGGGGGCTCGCAATGGGGGGAGGGGACACCCCAAAATACGGGGGGATCCCCCCAGTCTGAGCCCCGCCTTCTGTTTGCCCAAAACACTCCAAAAATCCCGAAAAATTCCCTCCAGGGACTTTGGGACCCCTCCCCAAATTCTGGGACCCCTCCCCAAATTTCTGGGTCCTTCCTGAATATCTCAGACCCCTCCCCAAATTCTGGGACCTCTCCCCAAATTTCTGGGTCCTTCCTGAATATCTCAGACCCCTCCCCAAATTCTGGGACCTCTCCCCAAATTTCTGGGTCCTTCCTGAATATCTCAGACCCCTCCCCAAATTCGGGGACCTCTCCCCAAATTTCTGGGTCCTTCCTGAATATCTCAGACCCCTCCCCAAATTCTGGGACCCCTCCCCAAATTTCTGGGTCCTTCCTGAATATCTCAGACCCCTCCCCAAATTCTGGGACCCCTCCCCAAATTTCTGGGTCCTTCCTGAATATCTCAGACCCCTCCCCAAATTCTGGGACCCCTCCCCAAATTCTGAATCCCTCCCCAAATTTTTGGGATCCCACCCCAAATTTTTGGGACCCCTCCCCAGAAATTCCTGGGACCCCTCCCCAAATTTCTGGGTCCCTCTTGGACATCTCAGACCCCTCCCCAAATTCCAGGACCCCTCCGCAAATTTTTAGACCCCTCCCCAATTTCCCGGACCCCTCCCCAAATTCCTGGACCTCTCCCCAATTTTTTGGGACCCCTCCCCAAATTTTAGACCCCTCCTCAAATTCCAGGACCCATCCCCAAATTTCTGAGTACTGAATCCTGAATATTTCAGACCCCTCCCCAAATTCCCGGGACCTCCCAGACCCTTTTCCCCCCCAATGTAAATTTTGGGGTCTCCCCCTCCAAATTCTGATCCCCCCCCTCATTTTTGGGACAAAATCCGCCTCATTTTTGGGCCGGATTTTTGGGATTTTCACCACCCCCAAAACCCGGATTTTTTTCCCCATTATTTCAGGGAGGGTCTCCCCAATTTGAGGAGGGGTCTCAGCAATTTCAGCCCCCCCAAAAACTTCGGGAAAGGGAGGGAAGAACTCAAAATCCGCCTCATTTTTGGGCCGGATTTTTGGGATTTTCACCACCCCAAAAACCCGGATTTTTTTCCCCATTATTTCAGGGAGGGTCTCCCCAATTTGAGGAGGGGTCTCAGCAATTTCAGCCCCCCCAAAAACTTCGGGAAAGGGAGGGAAGAACTCAAAATCCGCCTCAATTTTGGCCCAATTTTTGAGTTTTTTCACCCGGATTTTTTTCCCCGCGATTTGAGGGGGGGTCTCGCCGGTTTTGGGGAGGGGTCTCACCGGATCCGAAGGGGGGGCAGAGCAGGCAGGAGCCCCCCCAGGCCTTGCCCACGCGGCTGCAGCAGCAAACCTGGCGGGTGATGTTGCGCAGGGTGGGCAGCGCGCAGCGGCCGCCGTCCCGCAGGAGGCGGAAACACGGCCCGCGGGCCTCGGACAGCACCTGCTGGGCTGGGGACACATCCCAGTTCATCCCAGTTTGGCCCAGTTCATCCCAGTTCATCCCAGTTTGTCCCAGTCCATCCCAGTTTGTCCCAGTCCCATCCTATCCCGTCCCATTGCAGCCACAAACACGGCCCGCGGGCCTCGGACAGCACCTGCTGGGCTGGGGGAGATACCAGTTCATCCCAGTTCATCCCAGTCCATCCCAGTCCATCCCAGTCCATCCCAGTTTGTCCCAGTTCATCCCAGTCCATCCCAGTCCCATCCTATTGCAGCCACAAACACGGCCCGCAGGCCTCAGACAGCACCTGCTGGGCTGGGGGGAGATCCCGGTTCGGCCCAGTTTGTCCCAGTGTATCCCAGTTTGTCCCAGTTCATCCCAGTCCCTCCCAGTTTGTCCCAGTCCATCCCAGTCCGTCCCAGTCCCTCCCAGTCCATCCCATTGCAGCCACAAACACGGCCCGCGGGCCTCGGACAGCACCTGCTGGGCTGGGGACACATCCCGGTTCGGCCCAGTCCGTCCCAGTTTGTCCCAGTTCATCCCAGTCCATCCCAGTCCATCCCAGTCCATCCCAGTTTGTCCCAGTCCATCCCAGTTCATCCCAGTCCATCCCAGTCCCATCCCACTGCAGCCACAAACACGGCCCGCGGGCCTCGGACAGCACCTGCTGGGCTGGGGGTGAGATCCCAGTTCGGCCCAGTTTGTCCCAGTTTGTCCCAGTTTGTCCCAGTCCATCCCAGTCCATCCCAGTCCATCCCAGTCCTATCCCATTGCAGCCACAAACACGGCCCGCGGGCCTCGGACAGCACCTGCTGGGCTGGGGGAGATCCCGGTTCGGCCCAGTTCATCCCAGTCCATCCCAGTCCATCCCAGTCCCTCCCAGTCCATCCCAGTCCATCCCAGTTCATCCCACTCCATCCCAGTCCATCCCAGTCCCACCCTATCCTGTCCCATTGCAGCCGCAAACACGGCCCGCGGGCCTCGGACAGCACCTGCTGGGCTGGGGGAGATCCTGGTTTGTCCCAGTCCATCCCAGTCCATCCCAGTTTGTCCCAGTCCATCCCAGTTTGTCCCAGTCCATCCCAGTCCCATCCTATCTTGTCCCATTGCAGCCACAAACACGGCCCGTGGGCCTCGGACAGCACCTGCTGGGCTGGGGGCACATCCCGGTTCATCCCAGTCCATCCCAGTTTGTCCCAGTTCATCCCAGTCCATCCCAGTCCCATCCCATTGCAGCCACAAACACGGCCCGCGGGCCTCGGACAGCACCTGCTGGGCTGGGGACACATCCCGGTGCGGCCCAGTTCATCCCAGTCCATCCCAGTTCGTCCCAGTTTGTCCCAGTTTGTCCCAGTCCATCCCAGTCCCATCCTATCCCATCCCATTGCAGCCACAAACACGGCCCGCGGGCCTCGGACAGCACCTGCTGGGCTGGGGGAGATACCAGTTCGGCCCAGTTTGTCCCAGTTCATCCCAGTCCATCCCAGTCCATCCAGGTTTGTCCCAGTTCGGCCCACTCCATCCCAGTCCCATCCTATCCCATCCCATTGCAGCCTCAAACACGGCCCGCGGGCCTCGGACAGCACCTGCTGGGCTGGGGACACATCCCAGTTCATCCCAGTTTGTCCCAGTTCATCCCAGTTCATCCCAGTTTGTCCCAGTCCATCCCAGTTTGTCCCAGTCCCATCCTATCCCGTCCCATTGCAGCCACAAACACGGCCCGCGGGCCTCGGACAGCACCTGCTGGGCTGGGGACACATCCCGGTTCGGCCCAGTTTGTCCCAGTTCATCCCAGTTTGTCCCAGTCCATCCCAGTCCATCCCAGTCCCATCCCATTGCAGCCACAAACACGGCCCGCGGGCCTCGGACAGCACCTGCTGGGCTGGGGACACATCCCGGTTCGGCCCAGTTTGTCCCAGTTCATCCCAGTCCATCCCAGTTCATCCCAGTACATCCCAGTCCATCCCAGTCCATCCCAGTTTGTCCCAGTCCCATCCCATTGCAGCCACAAACACGGCCCGCGGGCCTCGGACAGCACCTGCTGGGCTGGGGACACATCCCGGTTCGGCCCAGTTTGGCCCAGTTCATCCCAGTTCATCCCAGTCCCTCCCAGTCCCACCCTATCCCATCCCATTGCAGCCACAAACACGGCCCACGGGCCTCGGACAGCACCTGCTGGGCTGGGGGAGATCCCAGTTCATCCCAGTCCATCCCAGTTCATCCCAGTCCATCCCAGTTTGTCCCAGTTCATCCCAGTTCATCCCAGTCCCATCCCATTGCAGCCACAAACACGGCCCGCGGGCCTCGGACAGCACCTGCTGGGCTGGGGACACATCCCGGTGCGGCCCAGTTCGGCCCAGTCCATCCCAGTTCATCCCAGTCCCATCCCAGTCCATCCCAGTCCATCCCAGTCCATCCCAGTCCATCCCAGTCTGTCCCAGTTTGTCCCAGTCCATCCCAGTCCATCCCAGTTCATCCCAGTCCCATCCCATTGCAGCCACAAACACGGCCCGCAGGCCTCGGACAGCACCTGCTGGGCTGGGGACACATCCCGGTTCGGCCCAGTTTGTCCCAGTCCATCCCAGTTTGTCCCAGTTCATCCCAGTCCATCCCAGTCCATCCCAGTCCCATCCCATTGCAGCCACAAACACGGCCCGCGGGCCTCGGACAGCACCTGCTGGGCTGGGGGAGATCCCAGTTCGGCCCAGTCCATCCCAGTCCCTCCCAGTCCATCCCAGTCCCATCCCAATGCAGCCGCAAACACGGCCCGCGGGCCTCGGACAGCACCTGCTGTGCTGGGGACACATCCCGGTTTGTCCCAGTTTGTCCCAGTCCATCCCAGTCCATCCCAGTTCATCCCAGTTCATCCCAGTCCATCCCAGTTCATCCCAGTTTGTCCCAGTCCATCCCAGTTTGTCCCAGTCCATCCCAGTCCCATCCTATCCCATCCCATTGCAGCCACAAACACGGCCCGCGGGCCTTGGACAGCACCTGCTGGGCTGGGGGAGATCCCAGTTCGGCCCAGTTCATCCCAGTCCATCCCAGTCCATTCCAGTTCGGCCCAGTTTGTCCCAGTTCATCCCAGTTTGTCCCAGTACATCCCAGTCCCTCCCAGTCCCCTCCTATCCCGTCCCATTGCAGCCACAAACACGGCCCGCGGGCCTCGGACAGCACCTGCTGGGCTGGGGGAGATCCCAGTTCATCCCAGTTCATCCCAGTTTGTCCCAGTCCATCCCAGTCCATCCCAGTCCATCCCAGTCCATCCCAGTCCCATCCCATTGCAGCCTCAAACACGGCCCGCGGGCCTCGGACAGCACCTGCTGGGCTGGGGACATATCCC
Organism: Zonotrichia albicollis; assembly: GCF_047830755.1. NCBI lineage: Eukaryota > Metazoa > Chordata > Aves > Passeriformes > Passerellidae > Zonotrichia > Zonotrichia albicollis. The sequence goes on from NC_133857.1 coordinate 614,672, forward strand.
GGTTCGGCCCAGTTTGGCCCAGTTCATTCCAGTTTGTCCCAGTCCCTCACAGTTTGTCCCAGTTCGGCCCAGTTCATTCCAGTCCATCCCAGTCCATCCCAGTTTGTCCCAGTTCATCCCAGTTCATCCCAGTCCATCCCAGTCCATCCCAGTCCCATCCCATTGCAGCCACAAACACGGCCCGCGGGCCTCGGACAGCACCTGCTGGGCTGGGGACACATCCCTGTTCGGCCCAGTTTGGCCCAGTCCATCCCAGTCCATCCCAGCCCATTCCAGTCCATCCCAGTTCATTCCAGCCCATCCCAGTCCATCCCAGTCCATTCCAGCCCATCCCAGTCCATCCCAGTCCATCCCAGTTCTGCCCAGCCCATGACAAACCCCACATATAACACCATAAATGACCCAAAATCCCACAAATTACCCCAAACCCCACAAATTACCCCAAATTTGCTCACAGATGCATCGGGACCGTGATGAATCCAGCAGGAATCCCATCCCAAACCCAAAAACCCCACAAATGACCCCACAAATCACACATATAACCCCAAAAATTACCCCACAAACCCCATAAAAGACCCCAAACCCCACAAATGCCCCCAGATTTGCTCACAGATGCAGCGGGAGCGGGACGAGTCCAGCAGGAATCCCATTCCCACCATTTCCATCCCATTCCCACCCTTCCCAACCCCATAAATCCCACAAATAACCCCATAAATAACCCCAGAAATGACCCAAAATCCCATTAAAACCACACAAATGACCCCAAACCCTGCTCACAGATGCAGCGGGACCAGGATGAGTCCAGCAGGAATCCCATCCCAAACCCATCCCCACCATTCCAAACCCCACAGATAACCACACAAATCCCACAAATAACTGCACAAATGACCCCACAAATGACCCCACAAATGACCCCACAAAACCCACAGACCCCACAAATCCCGAATTTGCTCACAGATGCAGCGGGAGCGGGACGAGTCCAGCAGGAATCCCATCCCAAACCCCACAAATCTCAAATAACCCCACAAATCCCATAAATAACCTCACAAATGACCCCACAAATGACCCCATAAATGACCCCATAAATGACCACAGACCCCATAAATGACCCCAAACCCTACAGATGACCCCGAATTTGCTCACAGATGCAGCGGGACCGGGACGAGTCCAGCAGGAAGCCCATCCCAAACCCCACAAATCTCACAAATAACCCCACAAATCCCATAAATAACCTCACAAATGACCCCACAAACCCCACAAGTGACCCCAAATTTGCTCACAGATGCAGCGGGACCGGGATGAATCCAGCAGGAATTCCAACCCAAACCCATCCCCACCATTCCAAACCCCACAAATAACCCCACAAATCCCACAAATGACCCCACAAATGACCCCACAAATGACCCCACAAATGACCCCATAAATGACCCCAAACCCCACAAGTGACCCCGAATTTGCTCACAGATGCAGCGGGAGCGGGACGAGTCCAGCAGGAATCCCATCCCAAACCCCACAAATCTCAAATAACCCCACAAACCCCACAAATAACCCCACAAATGACCCCATAAATGACCCCATAAATGACCACAGGCCCCATAAATGACCCCAAACCCCACAGATGACCCCAAAATTTGCTCACAGATGCAGCGGGAGCAGGACGAGTCCAGCAGGAATCCCATCCCAAACCCATCCCCACCATCCCAAACCCCACAGATAACCACACAAATCCCACAAATAACTGCACAAATGACCCCACAAATGACCCCACAAATGACCCCACAAAACCCACAGACCCCACAAATCCCGAATTTGCTCACAGATGCAGCGGGAGCGGGACGAGTCGAGCAGGAAGCCGGGCGGGCACAGGCAGGCGAAGCTGCCGCGGGTGTTGGTGCAGAGCCCGAGCTGGCACAGAGCGCCCGACTGGCACTCGTCCACGTCTGGGGACACACGGACACGGGGGGACACACGGACACGGGAGACACACAGGGGGGACACACGGACACGGAGGGACACACGGACACGGGAGACACACAGGGGGGACACACAGGGGGGACACACGGACACGGAGGGACACACGGACACGGGAGACACACAGGGGGGACACACGGACACGGGGGGACACACGGACACGGGAGACACACAGGGGGGACACACGGACACGGGGGGACACACGGACATGGGAGGGACACACGGACACGGGGAGGGACACACAGGGGGGACACACGGACACGGGGGGGACACACGGATACGGGGAGGGACACACGGACACGGGGGGACACACGGACATGGGAGGGACACACGGACACGGGGAGGGACACACAGGGGGGACACACGGACACGGGGGGGACACACGGATACGGGGAGGGACACACGGACACGGGGGGACACACGGACACGGGGGGGACACACGGACACGGGGAGGGACACACAGGGGGGACACACGGACACGGGGGGGACACACGGACACGGGGGGGGCACACGGACACGGGGGGACACACACGGGGGACACACGGACACGGGAGGGACACACGGACACGGGGAGGGACACACAGGAGGGACACACGGACATGGGGAGGGGGACACACGGACACGGGGGGGGGACACACGGACACGGGGAGGGACACACGGACACGGGGGACACACGGACACGGGAAGGGACACACGGACACGGGGAGGGGGACACACGGACATGGAGGGGACACACAGGGGGGACACACGACACGGGGGGGACACACAGGGGGGACACACGGACACGGGGGACAGACGGACACGGGGGGGGACACACGGACACGGGGGGACACACGGACACGGGAGGGACACACGGACACGGGGGGACACACGGACACGGGAGGGACACACGGACACGGGGGGAACACACAGGGGGGACACACGGACACGGGAGGGACACACAGGGGGGACACACGGACACGGGGAGGGACACACGGACACGGGGGGACACACAGGGGGGACACACGGACACGGGAGGGACACACGGACACGGGGGGACACACAGGGGGGACACACGGACACGGGAGGGACACACGGACACGGGGAGGGACACACGGACACGGGAGGGACACACAGGGGGGACACACAGGGGGGACACACGGACACGGAGGGACACACGGACACGGGGGGGACACACGGACACGGGGAGGGACACACGGACACGGGGGGGACACACGGACACGGGGGGACACACGGACACGGGGGGGACACGGGGAAGGACACACGGACACGGGGGGGACACACGGACACGGGGGGACACACGGACACGGGGGGGACACACGGACACCGGGGGGACACACGGACACGGAGGGACACGGACACGGAGGGACACGGACACGGAGGGGACACACGGACATGGGGGATGCACGGGGGACACACGGACACGGGGAGGGACACACGGACACGGGGGAGGGACACACGGACACGGGGAGGGGGACACGGAGGGACACACGGACACGGGGAGGGGGACACACGGACACGGGGAGGGGGACACACGGACACGGGGGGACACACAGACACGGGGAGGGACACACGGACACGGGGGGATGCACGGACACGGGGGGGACACACGGACACGGGGGGACGCACGGACACAGGGAGGACACACGGACACGGGGAGGGACACACAGACACGGGGAGGGGGACACACGGACATGGAGGGGACACACGGACACGGGGGGGGACACACGGACACGGGGGGACACACGGACACGGGGGGGACACGGGGGGACACACGGACACGGGGAGGGACACGGGGGGGACACACGGACACGGGGGACACACGGACACGGGGAGGGGGACACACGGACACACAGGGGGGACACACGGACACGGGGAGGGACACACGGACACGGGGAGGGACACACGGACACGGGAGGGACACACGGGCACGGGGAGGGGGACACACGGACACGGGGGGGACACACGGACACGGGGGGGACACACGGACATGGGGGATGCACGGGGGACACACGGACACAGGGAGGGACACAAGGACACGGGGGACACAAGGACACGGGGGGGACACACGGACACGGGGGGGGACACACACGGGGGACACACGGACACGGGGGGGACACACGGACACGGAGGGGACACACGGACACGGAGGGACGCACAGGGGGGACACACGGACACGGGGGGACACACGGACACGGGGGGGAACACATGGACACGGGGGGAACACACGGACACGGAGGGACACACGGACACGGGGAGGGGGACACACGGACACGGGGGGGACACACGGACACGGGGGACACACGGACACGGGGGGACACACGGACATGGAGGGGACACACGGACACGGGGGGGGACACGGGGAGGGACACACGGACACGGGGAGGGACACGGACACGGGGGGACACACGGACACGGGGGGGGACACACGGACACGGGGAGGGACACACGGACACGGGGGGACACACACGGGGGACACACGGACAGGGGAGGGACACACGGACACGGGGAGGGGTCAGTGGGCACACCCCGATCCCAAAAATTCCCCAATCCCAAAATTCCCCACCCAAAAAAAACCCCTGTCCCAAAATTCCCCATCTCAAAATCCCTGATCCCAAATTCCCCATCTCAAATCTCTGATCCCAAAATCCCAAATTCCCCAAAATCCCAAATTCCCCAAAATCCCAAATTCCCAGATCCCAAATTCCCAGTCTCAAATTCCCAAATCCTTGATCCCAAAATCCTAAATCCCCCATCCCAAATTCCTGATCCCAAATCCCAAAATCCTTGATCCCAAAATCTCCAAAATCCCAAGTGCCAAAATCCCTGATCCCAAAATCCCCAAATCTCAAATCCCAAAATCCCCAAAATCCCCCAAATCCCCAAAATCCCCAACCCCAAATCCCCCAAATCCCAAAATTCCCAAATCTCAAAATTCCAAATCCCCAAAATCCCAAAATCCCCAAAATCCCAAACCCCAAATCCCCCAAATCCCAAAATTCCAAATCCCCCATTCCAAAATCCCCAAAATCTCACATCCTCCATCCCAAATCCCCAAATTCCAAAATCCCAAATCACCCACCCCAAATCCCCAAAATCCCAAACCCCAAATCCCAAAAATCCCCAAAAAATCCCCCAAATCCCCAAAATCCCCAAAATCCCCAAATTCCCCAAATTCTCAAATCCCAAATTCCCAGTCCCAAATTCCCAAATCCTTGATCCCAAAATCCTAAATCCCCCATCCCAAATTCCTGATCCCAAAATCTCCAAAATCCCAAATCCCAAAATCCCTGATCCCAAAATCCCAAAATCTCAAATCCCAAACCCCAAATCCCCCAAATCCCAAAATTCCAAATCCCCAAAATCCCAAAATCCCCAAAATCCCAAATCCCCCAAATCCCAAAATTCCAAATCCCCACAATCCCAAAATCCCCAAATCCCAAACCCCAAATCCCCCAAATCCCAAATCTCAAAATTCCAAATCCCCAAAATCCCAAAATCCCCGAATCCCAAATCCCCCATTCCAAAATTCCCAAAATCTCACATCCTCCATCCCAAATCCCCAAATCCCCAAATTCCAAAATCCCAAATCACCCACCCCAAATCCCCAAAAATCCCCAAAAAATCCCCAAAAATCCCCAAAATCCCCAAAATCCCAAATTCCCCAAAATCCCAAATTCCCAAATCCCAAATTCCCAGTCTCAAATTCCCAAATCCTTGATCCCAAAATCCTAAATCCCCCATCCCAAATTCCTGATCCCAAATCCCAAAATCCTTGATCCCAAAATCTCTAAAATCCCAAGTCCCAAAATCCCCGATCCCAAAATCCCAAAATCTCAAATCCCAAAATCCCCAAAATCCCCAAAATCCCCAAAATCCCCAAAATTCCCAACCCCAAATCCCCCAAATCCCAAAATTCCCAAATCTCAAAATTCCAAATCCTCAAAATCCCAAAATCCCCAAAATCCCAAACCCCAAATCCCCCAAAACCCAAAATTCCAAATCCCCACAATCCCAAAATCCCCAAAATCCCAAATCCCCAAATCCCCCATTCCAAAATCCCCAAAATCTCACATCCTCCATCCCAAATCCCCAAATGCCCAAATTCCAAAATCCCAAATCACCCACCCCAAATCCCCAAAATCCCAAACCCCAAATCCCCAAAAATCCCCAAAAAATCCCCAAAATCCCAAAAATCCCCAAAATCCCGGATCCCGCTCTCACCCACGCAGGTTCCGTTCTGCCGCTGGAATCCCGGCGGGCACGGCTCTGCAACCGGGGGGGGGGGGGTGGCACCTTTGTCACCTTGGTGCCACCTTTTGTCACTTCTGTCACCTTGGTGCCACCTTGGTGCCACCTTTTGTCACTTCTGTCACCTTGGTGCCACCTTTGTGCCACTTTTTGTCACCTTCGTGTCACTTTTTGGCACTTTAGTGGCACTTTTGTAGCGCCTTTGTCACCTTGGTGCCACCTTGGTGCCACCTTTTTCACCTTTGTGCCACCCTGGTGCCACCTTTGTGTCACTTTTTGTTACCTTGGTGCCACCTTGGTGCCACCTTTTGTCACTTCTGTCACCTTGGTGCCACCTTTGTGCCACTTTTTGTCACCTTTGTGTCACTTTTTGGCACTTTTGTGGCACTTTTGTAGCGCCTTTGTCACCTTGGTGCCACCTTGGTGCCACCTTTTGTCACTTCTGTCACCTTGGTGCCACCTTTGTGTCACTTTTTGTCACCTTGGTGTCACTTTTTGGCACTTTTGTGGCGCCTTTGTCACCTTTGTTTCACCTTGGTGCCACCTTTGTGCCACTTTTTGTCACCTTTGTGTCACTTTTTGGCACTTTTGTGGCACTTTTGTGGCGCCTTTGTCACCTTTGTGTCACCTTTTTCACCTTTGTGCCACCCTGGTGCCACCTTTGTGTCACTTTTTGTCACCTTTGTGTCACTTTTTGGCACTTTTGTGGCACTTTTTGGCACTTTTGTGGCACTTATGTGGCACCTTTGCCACCTTGGTGCCACCTTTGTGTCACTTTTTGTCACCTTTGTCACCTTTGTGCCACCTTGGTGCCACCTTTGTGTCACTTTTTGTCACCTTTGTCACCTTTGTGTCACCTTGGTGTCACCTTGGTGTCACCTTGGTGTCCTCCTGGGTGTCCCCGTCTCCCCCTCCCCATTCTGTCACCTCCCCCCTCCCCACTTTGTCACCCCCTCCCTGTGTTTGTCACTCCCCCGCAGTGCCACCCCCTCAATGTCCCCTTGTCCCTTTCAATGTCTCCGGGTCACCTCCTTCGATATTTGTCACCCCCTCAGTGTCCCCCCCAATGTCCCCATGTCCCCCCCCCGGTATTTGTCACCCCCTCCATGTCCCCCTCAGTGTCCCCGTGTCCCCCCCAATGTCCCCATGTCCCCCCCCCCGGTATTTGTCACCCCCTCCGTGTCCCCCTCAGTGTCCCCGTGTCCCTCTCGATGTCCCCATGTCCCTCCCCGTGTCCTCCACGGTGTCCCCCTCGATGTCCCCCTGGTATTTGTCACCCCCTCAGTGTCCCCGTGTCCCCCTCAGTGTCCTCGTGTCCTCCCCCCGGTATTTGTCACATTCCCGGTGTCCCCTCCCCGTGTCCCCCTCGATGTCCCCATGTCCCTCCCCGTGTCCTCCACGGTGTCCCCCTCGATGTCCCCCTGGTATTTGTCACCCCCGCAATGTCCTCGTGTCCCCCCCCCGGTGTCCCCTCCCCCTGTCCCCGTGTCCCCCCCGGTATTTGTCACATCCCCTTGTCCCCCTCGATGTCCTCTCCCCGTGTCCCCCCCCCAATGTCCCCGTGTCCCCCGGTGTCCCCCCCCCGGTGTCCCCTCCCCGTGTCCCCCCTCGATGTCCCCGTGTTTCCCCCGGTATTTGTCACATCCCCCGTGTCCCCTCCCCGGTGTCCCCCCCCTAATGTCCCCATGTCCCCCGGTGTTCCCCCCCCCGGTGTCCCCTCCGTGTCACCCCCTCGTTGTCCCCGTGTCCCCCTCGATGTCCCCATGTCCCTCCCTGTGTCCTCCACCGTGTCCCCCCCCGGTATTTCTCACCCCCGCAATGTCCCCGTGTCCCCCTCGATGTCCCCGTGTCCCCCTCGATGTCCCCCCCAATGTCCCCGTGTTCCCCCCGGTATTTGTCACATCCCCAGTGTCCTTCCCGGTGTCCCCCCTCAATGTCCCCGTGTCCCCTCCCTGTGTCCCCTCCCCGTGTCCCCTCCATGTCCCTTTCAATGCCGCCGTGTTCCCCCCGGTATTTGTCCCCCCCTCAATGTCCCCTTGTCCCCCTCAATGTCCCCGATGTCCCCCCGGTGTCCCCTCCTCGGTGTCCCCTCCCCGGTGTCCCCCTCGATATCCCCGTGTCCCCCCCGGTATTTGTCACATCCCCGTGTCCCCCCCGGTGTCCCCTCCCCGGTGTCCCCATGTCCCCCGGTGTCCCCACCCGGTGTGTCCCCCGGTGTCCCCATGTCCCCCGGTGTCCCCCCTCAATGTCCCGGTGTCTCCCCCCCCGGTGTCCCCTCCCCGGTGTCCCCGTGTCCCCCGGTGTCCCCTCCCCGTGTCCCCCCCTCAATGTCCCCGTGTCCCCCCCGGTATTTGTCACATCCCCGTGTCCCCCCCGGTGTCGCCCCCCGGTGTTCCCTCCCCGTGTCCCCCCTCAATGTCCCGGTGTCCCCTCCCCGGTGTCCCCTCCGTGTCCCCCGGTGTCCCCTCCCCGGTGTCCCCTCCTCGGTGTCCCCCCCCGGTGTCCCCTCCCCAATGTCCCCATGTCCCCCGGTGTCCCGTCCCCGGTGTCCCCCCCCAGTGTCCCCTCCGTGTCCCCCCCCCCGGTGTCCCCCCCCGTGTCCCCACGTCCCCCGGTGTCCCCTCCCCAATGTCCCCATGTCCCCCGGTGTCCCCCCCCGGGTGTCCCCCCCCCGGTGTCCCCACGTCCCCCAGGTGTCCCCCCTCAATGTCCCGGTGTCACCCCCCGGTGTCCCCTCTCCAATGTCCCCATGTCCCCCGGTGTCCCCTCCCCAGTAGTCCCCTCCCCGGTGTCCCCCCTGGTGTCCCCGTGTCCCCTCCCTGTGTCCCGGTGTCCCCGTGTCCCCCCTGGTGTCCCCTCCTCGGTGTCCCCCCCCGGTGTCCCCTCCCCAATGTCCCCATGTCCCCCGGTGTCCCCCCTCAATGTCCCGGTGTCCCCTCCCCGGTGTCCCCTCCGTGTCCCCCGGTGTCCCCTCCCCGGTGTCGCCCCCCGGTGTCCCCTCCCCGTGTCCCCCCTCAATGTCCCCCGTGTCCCCCCCGGTATTTGTCACATTCCGTGTCCCCCCCCGGTGTCCCCCCCCGGTGTCCCCACGTCCCCCGGTGTCCCCCCCGGTGTCCCCCCCCGGTGTCCCCCCCCCCAATGTCCCCGTGTCCCCTCCTGTGTCCCGGTGTCCCCCCCCCGGTGTCCCCCACCAATGTCCCCACGTCCCCCGGTGTCCCCCCGGTGTCCCCCGGTGTCCCTCCCAATGTCCCCGTGTCACCCCCCCGGTGTCCCCCACAATGTCCCCATGTCCCCCGGTGTCCCCCCCCGGTGTCCCCCGGTGTCCCTTACGGGCGTGGCCGTCGCACGGGTGACACTCGCGGACCCCCCTCAGGCCACGCCGGCCCCGCCGCTGCAGAAATGGAGCGGGTGCGGAGCCCGGGCAAGCGGGGAGCTGCACTGGGAGCGGGAAACGGGGCAAAAACCGGGGAAAATGGGAAAAAACCCCGGAAAAATGGGGTAAAATGGGAATAAAATGGGGGAAAAAACGGGGGAAATGGGAAAATGGGGGAAAAAAAACCCGAAAAATGGGGGTAGAATGGGAAATAAAATGGGGGGGAAATGGGAAAAATGGGGGGGAAAAACGGGGCAGATGGGGGGAAAATGGGAAAAATGGGAGGGAATGGGAAAAATGGGGAAAAAAAACCCGAAAAAATGGGGGTAAAATGGGAATAAAATGGGGGGGGAAACGGGGGGAAATGGGGAAAATGGGGGGAAAAACGGGGCAGATGGGGGAAAACGGGGGGAAATGGGAAAAATGGGGGGAAAAGGGGAAAAAATGGGGGGAAAAACGGGGGGAAATGGGAAAAGACGAGGGGGAATGGGAAAAATGGGAAAAAACCCCAAAAAAATGGGGGTAAAATGGAATAAAATGGGGGAAAAACGGAGGAAATGGGAAAAAAACGAGGGGGATGGGGGGAAATGGGAAAAATAGGGGGGAAAAGGGGAAAAAAAAACCCGAAAAAATTGGGGTAAAATGGGAATAAAATTGGGGAAAATAGGGGGGAAATGGGAAAAATGGGGGAAATGGGAAAAATGGGGGGAAAAAAACCGAAAAAATGGGGGTAAAAATGGGAATAAAATGGGGAAAAACGGGGGGAAATGGGAAAATGGGGGGGAATGGGAGAAAAACCCGAAAAAATGGGGGTAAAATGGGAATAAAATGGGGAAAAACGGGGGGAAATGGGAAAAATGGGGGGGAATGGGAAAAATGGGGAAAAAAAAACCCCGAAAAAAATGGGAGTAAAATTGGAATAAAATGGGGAAAATAGGAGGGAAATGGGAAAAAACGGGGGGAATGGGGGGAAATGGGGAAAAAATAGGGGGAAAAGGGGGAAAAAAAACCCGAAAAATTGGGGTAAAATGGGAATAAAATGGGGGAAAATAGGGGGGAAATGGGGGGGGGGGATGGGAAAAATGGGGGGTAAAGGGAGGGAAAAAACAAAAAAAAATGGGGGTAAAATGGGAATAAAATTGGGGAAAATAGGGGGGAAATGGGGAAAAATGGGGAAAAAAGGGAGGAAATGGGGAAAAACGGGGGAAATTGGGGGGAAATTGGGGGGAAAACGGGGAAAAAAACGAAAAATGGGGGTAAAATTGGAATAAAATGGGGGGAAATAGGGGGGAAATGGGGGGGGTGGGGGGGAATGGGAAAAAATTGGGGGGGAAAGGGAGGGAAAAAACCGAAAAATGGGGGTAAAAATGGAATAAAATGGGGGGGAAACGGGGGGAAATGGGGAAAATGAGGGGGAAATAAGGGGAAATGGGGAAGGGGAATGGAAAAAATGGAGGGAAACAAAAGAAATAGGGGGAATAGGGAAAATCGACCAAAAAGGTGAAGAAAAGGGGAAAAAATGGGGGAAAAGGGGGGAGGAAAGGAGGGAAAAAAGAAGAAAAAGGAGGTTGGACCCCCCCCAAACAAATCTCGAATGTCCTCACCCCCAAATCCACCCCATTTTTCCCAATTTTTTCTCTTCCCCCTTTTCCTCATTTCCCCCTTTTTTGCCCTTTCCTTCCCACTCATTTTCCTCATTTCCCCAATTTCCCCTTTTTCCCCCATTTTCCCCCTTCCCACCCCCTCTCTCACCTTCCCCCTCATCTCTCTGAACCAACACCCAAACCCCGAATTCTCCTCTCCCAAAAACCCCAAAATTTCCCCCATTCCCACCCCAAAAATTCCCCAAATTTCCCCAAAATTCTCCCCAATTTCTCACCTGCCCGGCCCGCAGCTGCCTGAAGCAACACCCGAACCCAGAATTCTCCTCGGCCAATTCACCCCCAAAAACCCAAAATCACCGAATTTCCCCCAAATTCCCCCCGATTTCCCCCAATTTCTCACCTCCCCCCCCATCTGTCTGAAGCAACACCCGAACCCCGAATTCTCCTCCACCAATTCCACCCCCAAAAACCCCAAAATCACCGAATTTCCCCCAAATTCTCCCCCGATTTCTCACCTGCCCGGCCCGCAGCTGCCTGAAGCAACACCCGAACCCCGAATTCTCCTCTCCCAAAAACCCCAAAATCACTGAATTTCCCCCAATTCCGACCCCCCTAATACCCCAAATTTCCCAAATTCTCCCCAATTTCTCACCTGCCCCCCATCTGTCTGAACCAACACCCGAACCCCGAATTCTCCTCGGCCATTCCACCCCCAAAAACCCCAAAATCACTGAATTTCCCCCCAATTCCGACCCCCCTAACACCCCAAATTTCCCCAAATTCCCCCCGATTCTCCCCAATTTCTCACCTGCCTGAAGCAACACCCGAACCCCGAATTCTCCTCTCCCAAAAACCGCAAAAACCCCAAAATTTCCCCCCATTCTCACCCCTCAAATTCCCCAAATTTCCCCAAATTCCCCCCGATTTCCCCAATTTCTCACCTGCCTGAACCAACACCTGAACCCCGAATGCTCCTCCGCCAATTCCACCCCCAAAAACCCCAAAATCACCGAATTTTCCCCAAAATTCCCCCCGATTTCTCACCTGCCCGGCCCGCAGCTGCCTGAAGCAATACCCGAACCCCGAATTCTCGTCTCCCAAAAACCCAAATTTCCCCAAATTCCCCCAATTTCTCACCTGCCCGGCCCGCAGCTGCCTGAAGCAACACCCGAACCCCGAATTCTCCTCTCCCAAAAACCCCAAAATCACCGAATTTCCCCCAATTCCGACCCCCCTAATACCCCAAATTTCCCCAAATTTCCTCAAATTCCCCCCAGTTTCTCACCTGCCTGAACCAACACCCGAACCCCGAATTCTCCTCCACCAATTCCACCCCCAAAAATCCAAAATCACCGAATTTTCCCCAAATTCCCCCCGATTTCCCCCGATTTCTCACCTGCCCGGCCCGCAGCTGCCTGAACCAACACCCGAACCCCGAATTCTCCTCTCCCAAAAACCCCAAAATCACCGAATTTCCCCGATTTCTCACCTGCCCGGCCCGCAGCTGCCTGAAGCAATACCCGAACCCCGAATGCTCCTCCGCCAATTCCATCCCAAAAATCCCAAAATCACCGAATTTCCCCCAATTCCGACCCCCCAATACCCCAAATTTCCCCAAATTTCCCCAAATTTCCCCCGATTTCTCACCTGCCTGAACCAACACCCGAACCCCGAATGCTCCTCCGCCAATTCCATCCCAAAAACCCAAAATCACAGAATTTCCCCCAAATTCTCCCCAATTTCTCACCTGCCCGGCCCGCAGCTGCCTGAAGCAACACCCAAACCCCGAATTCTCCTCCACCAATTCCACCCCCAAAAACCCCAAAATCACCGAATTTCCCTCAAATTCCCCCCGATTTCCCCCAATTTCTCACCTGCCCCCCATCTGCCTGAACCAACACCGAACCCCGAATGCTCCTCGGCCAATTCACCCCCAAAAACCCCAAAATTTCCCCCCATTCTCACCCCTCAAATTCCCCAAATTTCCCCAAATTCCCCCCGATTTCCCCCAATTTCTCACCTGCCTGAACCAACACCTGAACCCCGAATGCTCCTCCGCCAATTCCACCCCCAAAAACCCCAAAATCACCGAATTTCCCCAAATTTCTCACCTGCCCGGCCCGCAGCTGCCTGAAGCAACACCCGTACCCCGAATTCTCCTCTCCCAAAAACCCCAAATTTCCCCAAATTCCCCAAATTCTCCCCAATTTCTCACCTGCCCGGCCGCAGCTGCCTGAAGCAACACCTGAACCCCGAATTCTCCTCTCCCAAAAACCCCAATTTCCCCAAATTCCCCCCGATTATTTCTCACCTGCCCGGCCCGCAGCTGCCTGAAGCAATACCCGAACCCCGAATTCTCCTCTCCCAAAAACCCCAAAATCACCGAATTTTCCCCAATTCCGACCCCCCTAATACCCCAAATTTCCCCAAATTTCCCCAAATTCCCCCCGATTTCCCCCGATTTCTCACCTGCCCGGCCCGCAGCTGCCTGAAGCAATACCCGAACCCCGAATTCTCCTCCGCCAATTCCATCCCAAAAACCCCAAAATCACCGAAATTTCCCCAAATTTCCCCAAATTTCCCCAAATTTCCCCAAATTCCCCCCAGTTTCTCACCTGCCCGGCCCGCAGCTGCCTGAACCAACACCCGAACCCCGAATTCTCCTCTCCCAAATACCCCAAAATCACCGAATTTCCCCCAAATTTCCCCAAATTCCCCCCGATTTCCCCCAATTTCTCACCTGCCTGAACCCACACCCGAACCCCGAATGCTCCTCCGCCAATTCCACCCCCCAAAACCCCAAAATCACCAAATTCCCCCCGATTTCCCCCGATTTCTCACCTGCCCGGCCCGCAGCTGCCTGAAGCAATACCCGAACCCCGAATCCTCCTCTCCCAAAAACCCCAAAAACCCCAAATTTCCCCGATTTCCCCCAGTTTCTCACCTGCCCGGCCCGCAGCTGCCTGAAGCAACACCCGAACCCCGAATCCTCCTCTCCCAAAATCCCCGAATTTCCCCCAAATTCCCCGATTCCCCCCGATTATTTCTCACCTGCCCGGCCCGCAGCTGCCTGAAGCAACACCCGAACCCGAATTCTCCTCTCCCAAAAACCCCAAATTTCCCCAAATTTCCCCCGATTTCTCACCTGCCCGGCCCGCAGCTGCCTGAAGCAATACCTGAACCCCGAATTCTCCTCTCCCAAAAACTCCAAAATCACCGAATTTCCCCCAATTCCGACCCTCCCAATACCCAAATTTCCCCAAAATTTTCCCAAATTTCCCCCAGTTTCTCACCTGCCCGGCCCGCAGCTGCCTGAAGCAACACCCGAACCCCGAATTCTCCTCTCCCAAAAACCCCAAATTTCCCCAATTTCCCCCAGTTTTCTCACCTGCCCGGCCCGCAGCTGACTGAACCAACACCTGAACCCCGAATTCTCCTCGGCCAATTCACCCCCAAAAACCCCAAAAAACCCCAAATTTCCCCAAATTTCCCCCCAATTTCTCACCTGCCCCCCATCTGTCTGAACCAACACCCGAACCCAGAATTCTCCTCTCCCAAAAACCCCAAATTTCCCCGATTCCCCCTGATTTCTCACCTGCCCGGCCCGCAGCTGCCTGAACCAACACCTGAACCCCGAATGCTCCTCCGCCAATTCCACCCCCAAAACCCCAAAATCACCGAATTTCCCCCAATTCCGACCCCCCTAACACCCCAAATTTCCCCAAATTTTCCCCAAATTCCCCCCGATTTCCCCCAGTTTCTCACCTGCCCGGCCCACAGCTGCCTGAAGCAATACCCGAACCCCGAATTCTCCTCTCCCAAATTTCCCCAAATTTTCCCCAAATTCCCCCCGATTATTTCTCACCTGCCCGGCCCGCAGCTGCCTGAAGCAATACCCGAACCCCGAATTCTCCTCTCCCCAAAAACCCCCAATTCCCCCCAGTTTCTCACCTGCCCGGCCCGCAGCTGCCTGAAGCAACACCCAAACCCCGAATTCTCCTCTCCCAAAAACCCCAAAATCACCGAATTCCCCCAATTCCGACCCCCCAATACCCCAAATTTCCCCAAATTTCCCCAAATTTCCCCAAATTTCCCCAAATTCTCCCGATTTCTCACCTGCCCGGCCCGCAGCTGCCTGAAGCAATACCCGAACCCCGAGTCCTCCCCGGCGGGGGGGTCCCGGCCGGGCCCCCTCTGGGCGAGCACCCGGAATTGGGGCGGGGGGCTCGGGGGCGCTGGGGAGGGGTCGGGGCCGCCCCCCCGCACGCGCTCCACGCTGTGGATCGTCACCGTCGCCTGCGGGGGGTGGCGCACCAGGACGCTCACCATGGACTGGGCACCTGGCGACGGGCGTTTGGGGTTTTTTTGGGGTGATTTGGGCTTTTTTTGGGGTGGTTTGGGGTTTTTATGGCGGAAAAATAACCCCAAAACTCGCCCAAAAAAATCCCCATCCCGATCTCATCAGGATTGCCGTCATTCCATCCACAAAAGTGTCAAAAATCACTGAATTTCCCCCCATTCCCACCCCACAAATTCCCCTTTTCTCCCATCTCAAATCTCACTCTCCAATCCATTTTTCTCGCAAAATTTCCCCCCATTCCCATCCCACAAATTCCCCCCATTTCAATCCCACAAATCTCGCTCCATTTTCCCAAATTTTCCCCCATTCCCACCCCACAAATTCCCCCTTTCCTTCCCCATTTCAACCCCTCAAATCCCCCCCCAATTTTCCCATTCCCACCCCACAAATTCCCCTCTTTTTTTCCCGATTTCAATCTCCCAAATTCCCCTCCAATTCTCCCAAATCTCCCCCATTCCTGTCCCCCAAATTCCCCCCTTTTTCCCCATCCCAAATCCCACCCCAAAATCCTTTTTCTCCCCATCCTAAATCCCCAAATCCCCCCCATTTTATCCTCAAAAATCTCCCCCAAATTCCGCCTTTCCCCCCCCATTTTAATTCCCCCAATTCTCCCAAATTTTCCCCCACTCCCACCCCACAAATTCCCCCCATTTCTTCCATCCCAAATCCCATCCAATTCTCCCAATTCCATCCCAAAAATCTCAAAACCACCGAATTTCCCCCCATTCCCACCCCACAAATTCCCTCCTTTTTCCCCCATCCCAAATCCCACCCCAAAATCCTTTTTCTCCCCATCCCAAATCCCCAAATCCCCAAATCCCCAAATCCCCAAAATCCCAAAATCCCCATTTCAAGCCCCCCAATTTGGGGGATTTTGGGGTGGGATTTGGGATGGGGGAAAAGGGGGGAATTTGTGGGGTGGGAATGGGGGAAAATTTGGGAGATTTGGGGAGGATTTGGGGGCTTGAAATGGGGGAAAATGGGGAAATTTGTGGGGTGTGAATTGGGGGATTTGGGGGGATTTGGGGCAGGAGATTTGGGGATGGAATGGGGGAATTTGGGGGGAATTTTGGGGGGATTTGGATGAGGAAGAAAAGGATTTTGGGTGGATTTAGGATGGGGGGAAAGGGGAGAAATTGTGGGGTGGGAAAGGGGGAAAATTTGGGAAAATTGGGGAGGATTTGGGGGCTTGAAATGGGGGGAATTTGGGATTTGGGATGGGGAGAAAAAGGATTTTGGGGTGGGATTTGGGATGCGGGGAATTTGTGAGGTGAGATGGGGGAAATTCAGGGGGCATTTGGGAGGAAATTGGGGATGGAATGGGGAGAAATTGGGTAAAAATTTCCCCTAAAAATAATTTGGGAAGAGGGGCGGGGGAAGAATTGAGGAAAATAAAATCCCCTGTACCAAATTTTTTGGGGGTGCATAATTAGGGAAAAAAAAAATCCCTTAAAACAAATTTTTTTTTGGGGGGGAGGGAATTGGGTAAAAATCCCCTAAAAACCAAATTTTGGGGGTCTCACCATCCTCCTCCTCGCGGTGGTTGCTCAAGGGGCAGGGTGTAGATGGAGCGGGTCAGGGCTTGGGGCGCCCCCTCCTCGATGCTTTCGGGGTTTTGGGGTCCCCCCCGCGGATTTTGGGGGTTCTGGGATCCCCCCCGGCCGGAAGTGACGTTGCCCGAGGGGAGGTGACAAAATTTCCCGGTGAATTGGGGGGGGGCAGAGGCAGCGCTGGGGGTGGGCACAGAGCCCCCCGTTCCGGCAGAGCAGCGGGCACAGCACTGTGGGGGGGGGGCACCCCGAAATCAGGGAGCGCCCCCCCAAAAAAACCCTAAAAATAACCCCAAAATCCCCCAAAAATAACCACAAAATAACCCCAAAATAACCCCAAAAATAACCCTAAAATAAAAAAAAAATTGCCCCAAATAACCCCAAAAATAACCTCAAAATAACCCCAAAATAACCCCAAAAATAACCCCAAAAATAACACCAAAAATAACCCCAAAATAACCCCAAAAATAACAACAAAATAACCCCTAAAATAACCCCAAAGTAACCCCAAAATAACCCAAAAATAGCCCCAAAATAACCCAAAAATAACCCCTAAAAATAACCCTAAAATAACCCCAAAATAACCCCAAAAATAACCCTAAAATCCCCCCAAAATGCCCAAAATAACCCAAAAATAACCCCAAAATAACTCCCAAAATAACCCCAAAAATAACCCCAAAAATAAGCCCAAAATAACCCAAAAATAACCCCTAAAATAACCCCTAAAAATAACTCTAAAGTCCCCCAAAAATAACCCCAAAATAACCCCAAAAATAACCCCAAAATAACCCCAAAAATAACCCCAAAAATAACCCCAAAATAACCTCAAAAATGCCCAAAAATAACCCAAAAATAACCCCTAAAAATAACCCTAAAGTGCCCCAAAAATGCCAAAATAACCCAAAATAACCCCAAAAATAACTCCAAAAATAAGCCCAAAAATAACCCCTAAAAATAACCCCAAAATAACCCCAAAAATAACCCTAAAATCCCCCAAAAATGCCCAAAATAACCCCAAAAATAACCCCAAAATAACGCCAAAAATAACCTAAAATCCCCCAAAAATGCCCAAAATAACCCCAAAAATAACCCCAAAATAACCCAAAAATAACCCCAAAAATAACGCCAAAATAACCCCAAAAATAACCCCCAAAATAACCCCAAAAATAACCCCAAAATAACCCAAAAATAACCCCAAAAATAACCCTAAAATAACCCAAAAATAACCCCAAAATAACCCCTAAAAATAACCCTAAAGTCCCCCCAAAATGCCCAAAATAACCCGAAAAATAACCCCAAAATAACGCCAAAAATAGCCCTAAAATCCCCCAAAAATGCCAAAATAACCCCAAAAATAACCCCAAAAATAACCCCAAAATAACCCCAAAAATAACCCCAAAATAACCCCAAAATAACCCCAAAAATAACGCCAAAAATAATCCCAAAATAACTCAAAAATAACCCCTAAAATAACCCTAAAAATAACCCTGAAGTCCCCCAAAAATGCCCAAAATAACCCTAAAAATAACCCCAAAATAACCCCAAAATAACCCCAAAAATAACCCCAAAAATAACCTCAAAATAACCCCAAAATAACCCCAAAAATAACCCCCAAAATAAGCACAAAATAACCCAAAAATAACCCCTAAAATAACCCCTAAAAATAACCCTAAAGTCCCCCAAAAATGCCCAAAATAACCCCAAAAATAACCCCTAAATAACCCCAAATAACGCAAAAAATAACCCCAAAAATAACCCTAAAATCCCCCAAAAATGACCAAAATAACCCCAAAAATAACCACAAAATAACGCCAAAAATAACCCCAAAATAACGCCAAAATAACCCCAAAAATAAGCCCAAAATAACCCCAAAGTAACCCCAAAATACGCCAAAAATAACCCCAAAATAACCCCAAGAATAACCCCAAAATCCCCCAAAAATGCCCAAAATAACCCCAAAATAACCACAAAAATAACCCCAAAATAACCCCTAAAAATAACCCCAAAATAACCCCAAAAATAACCCAAAAATAACCCCCAAAATAACCCTAAAATCCCCCAAAAATGCCCAAAATAACGCCCAAAATAACCCAAAAATAACCCCAAAATAACCCCAAAATAACCCCAAAAATAACCCCAAAATAACCCTAAAATAAACCCTAAAATAACCCTAAAAATAACCCTAAAGTCCCCCAAAATGCCCAAAATAACCTCAAAATAACCCCTAAAAATAACCCCAAAGTCCCCCAAAAATGCCCAAAATAACCCCAAAAATAACCCCAAAAATAACCCTAAAATAACCCAAAAAAATGCCCAAAATAACCCCAAAAATAACCCCAAAATAACCCCAAAATAACCCCCAAAATAACCCAAAAAATAACCCTAAAATCCCCCAAAAAATGCCCAAAATAACCCCAAAAAATGCCCAAAATAAGCCCAAAAATAACACCAAAAATAAGCCCAAAATAACCCCAAAATAACCCCTAAAATAACCCCAAAATAACCCCAAAATAACCCCCAAAATAACCCCAAAATAACCTCAAAATAACCCAAAATAACCCCCAAAATAACCCCAAAATAACCCCAAAAATAACCCTAAAGTCCCCAAAAAATGCACAAATAACCCCAAAAATAACACCAAAAATAACCCTAAAATAACCCAAAAAAATGCCCAAAATAACCCCAAAATAACCCAAAAATAACCCCTAAAATTACCCTAAAATAACCCCAAAAATAACCCCAAAATAACCCCAAAATAACCCCCAAAATAACCCCAAAAATAACCCAAAAAATAACCCTAAAATCCCCAAAAAATGCCCAAAATAACCCCAAAAATAACCCCAAAATAACCCCAAAAATAACCCCAAAATAACTCCAAAATAACCCCCAAAATAACCCTAAAATCCCCCAAAAATGCCAAAATAACCCCCAAAATAACCCCAAAAATAACCCCAAAATAACCCCCAAAAAAACCCCAAAATAACCCCAAAAATAACCCCAAAAATAACCCCAAAAATAACCCCAAAATAACCCAAAATAACCCCAAAAAATAACCCCAAAATAACCCCAAAAATAACCCCAAAATAACCTCAAAAATGCCCAAAAATAACCCAAAAATAACCCCTAAAAATAACCCTAAAGTGCCCCAAAAATGCCCAAAATAACCCCAAAATAACCCCAAAAATAACTCCAAAAATAAGCCCAAAAATAACCCCTAAAAATAACCCCAAATAACCCCAAAAATACCCCTAAAATCCCCCAAAAATGCCCAAAATAACCCCAAAAATAACCCCAAAATAACGCCAAAAATAACCCTAAAATCCCCAAAAATGCCCAAAATAACCCCAAAATAACCCAAAAATAACCCCAAAAAATAACGCCAAAATAACCCCAAAAATAACCCCCAAAATAACCCCAAAAATAACCCCAAAATAACCCAAAAATAACCCCAAAAATAACCCTAAAATAACCCAAAAATAACCCCAAAATAACCCCTAAAAATAACCCTAAAGTCCCCCCAAAATGCCCAAAATAACCCGAAAAATAACCCCAAAATAACGCCAAAAATAGCCCTAAAATCCCCCAAAAATGCCCAAAATAACCCCAAAAATAACCCCAAAAATAACCCCAAAATAACCCCAAAAATACCCCAAAATAACCCCAAAATAACCCCAAAAATAACGCCAAAAATAATCCCAAAATAACTCAAAAATAACCCCTAAAATAACCCCTAAAAATAACCCTGAAGTCCCCAAAAATGCCCAAAATAACCCTAAAAATAACCCCAAAATAACCCCAAAATAACCCAAAAATAACCCCAAAAATAACCTCAAAATAACCCCAAAATAACCCCAAAAATAACCCCCAAAATAAGCACAAAATAACCCAAAAATAACCCCTAAAATAACCCCTAAAAATAACCCTAAAGTCCCCCAAAAATGCCCAAAATAACCCCAAAAATAACCCCTAAATAACCCCAAAATAACGCAAAAATAACCCCAAAAATAACCCTAAAATCCCCCAAAAATGACCAAAATAACCCCAAAAATAACACAAAATAACGCAAAAATAACCCCAAAATAACCCCAAAATAACCCCAAAAATAACCCCAAAATAACGCCAAAATAACCCCAAAAATAAGCCCAAAATAACCCCAAAGTAACCCCAAAATACGCCAAAATAACCCCAAAATAACCCCAAGAATAACCCCAAAATCCCCCAAAAATGCCCAAAATAACCCCAAAATAACCACAAAAATAACCCCAAAATAACCCCTAAAAATAACCCCAAAATAACCCCAAAAATAACCCAAAAATAACCCCCAAAATAACCCTAAAATCCCCCAAAAATGCCCAAAATAACGCCCAAAATAACCCCAAAATAACCCCAAAAATAACCCCAAAATAACCCTAAAATAAACCCTAAAATAACCCTAAAAATAACCCTAAAGTCCCCCAAAAATGCCCAAAATAACCTCAAAATAACCCCTAAAAATAACCCCAAAGTCCCCCCAAAAATGCCCAAAATAACCCCAAAAATAACCCCAAAAATAACCCTAAAATAACCCAAAAAAATGCCCAAAATAACCCCAAAAATAACCCCAAAATAACCCCAAAATAACCCCAAAATAACCCAAAAAATAACCCTAAAATCCCCAAAAAATGCCCAAAATAACCCCAAAAATGCCCAAAATAAGCCCAAAAATAACACCAAAAATAAGCCCAAAATAACCCAAAATAACCCCTAAAATAACCCCAAAATAACCCCAAAATAACCCCCAAAATAACCCCAAAATAACCTCAAAAATAACCCCAAAATAACCCCCAAAATAACCCCAAAATAACCCCAAAAATAACCCTAAAGTCCCGCAAAAAATGCACAAAATAACCCCAAAAATAACACCAAAAATAACCCTAAAATAACCCAAAAAAATGCCCAAAATAACCCCAAAATAACCCAAAAATAACCCCTAAAATTACCCTAAAATAACCCCAAAAATAACCCCAAAATAACCCCAAAATAACCCCCAAAATAACCCCAAAAATAACCCAAAAAATAACCCTAAAATCCCCCAAAAAATGCCCAAAATAACCCCAAAAATAACCCCAAAATAACCCCAAAAATAACCCCAAAATAACTCCAAAATAACCCCCAAAATAACCCTAAAATCCCCCAAAAATGCCCAAAATAACCCCCAAAATAACCCCAAAAATAACCCCAAAATAACCCCCAAAAAAACCCCAAAATAACCCCAAAAATAACCCCAAAAATAACCCGAAAAATAACCCCAAAATAACCCCAAAATAACCCCAAAAATAACCCCAAAATAACCCCAAAATAACCCCTAAAAATAACCCCAAAATAACCCCAAAAATAACCCCAAAATAACCCCCAAAAAACCCCAAAAATAACACCAAAAATGCCCAAAATAACCACAAAATAAACCCAAAATAACGCCAAAAATAACGCTAAAATCCCCCAAAAATGCCCAAAATAACCCCAAAAATAACCCCAAAATATCCCCCAAAATATCCCCCAAAATAACCCCAAAATTGGGTGTCCCCCACCCCCTGTTATGGCACAGCACCGAAAAGGGGGGAACACCCCGAAATTAGCGAGCTCCCCCCAAAAAAAAACAAAAAACGACCCTAAAATCCCAAAAAACTGCCCCAAATAACCCCAAAAAATAACCCAAAATAACCCCAAAATAACCCCCAAAATAACCCCAAAATAACCCCAAAATTGGGTGTCCCCACCCCCCCGTCATGGCACAGCACTGTGGGGGGGGGGGCACCCCGAAATCAGGGAGAACCCCCTAAAATAACCCCTAAAAATAACCCCAAAAATGCCCAAAATAACCCCAAAATAACCCCAAAATAACCCCTAAAAATAACGCCAAAAATAACACTAAAACCCCCCAAAAATGCCCAAAATAACCCCCCAAAATAACCCCTAAAAATACCCCAAAAATGCCCAAAATAACCCCAAAATAACCCCTAAAATAACCCCTAAAAATAACCCTTAAGTGCCCCAAAAATGCCCAAAATAACCCCAAAAATAACCCCAAAATAACCCCAAAAATAACCCCAAAATAACGCCAAAATAACCCCAAAATAACCCCAAAAATAACCCCAAAATCCCCAAAAATAATCCCAAAATAACCCCAAAATAACCCCAAAAATAACCCCAAAATAACCCCCAAAATAACCCTAAAATCCCAAAAAAAATAACCGCAAAAATAAGCCCAAAAATAACCCCAAAATAACCCCAAAAATAACCCAAAAAATAACCCTAAAATCCCCAAAAAAATGCCCAAAATAACCCCAAAAATAACCCCAAAATAACCCCTAAAAATAACCCTAAAATCCCCCAAAAATGCCCCAAATAACCCCAAAAATAACCTCAAAATAACCCAAGCATAACCCCTAAAAATAACCCTAAAGTCCCCCAAAAATGCCCAAAATAACCCCAAAATAACCCAAAATAACCCAAACATAACCCCTAAAAATAACCCTAAAATCCCCCAAAAATGCCCCAAATACCCCAAAAATAACCCAAAGTAACCCCCCCAAAAAACCCCAAAATAACCCCAAAATAACCCCCAAAATAACCCCAAAAATAACCCCAAAATAACCCAAAAATAACCCCTAAAATAACCCCTAAAAATAACCCTAAATCCCAAAAAATGCCCCAAATAACCCCAAAAATAACCCCCAAATAACCCAAAAATAACCCCAAAAATAAGCCCAAAATAACGCCAAAAATAACCCTAAAATACCCCAAAAATGCCCAAAATAACGCCAAAATAACCCCAAAAATAACCCCAAAATAACCCAAAAATAACCCCAAAACAACCAAAAAATAACCCCTAAAATAACCCCTAAAAAAACCCTAAAGTCCCCCAAAAATGCCCAAAATAACCCCAAAAATAACCCCAAAATAACCCCAAAAATAAGCCCAAAATAAGCCCAAAATAACCCCCAAAATAACCCCAAAATAACCCCAAAAATAACACCAAAAATAAGCCCAAAATAACCCAAAAATAACCCCTAAAATAACCCCTAAAAATAACCCGAAAGTCCCCCAAAAATGCCCAGAATAACCCCAAAAATAACCCTAAAAATAACCCCTAAAAATAACCCCAAAGTCCCCCAAAAATGCCCAAAATAACCCTAAAAATAACCCCAAAATAACTCCAAAATAACTCCCAAAATAACCCCAAAATAACCCCAAAATAACCCAAAAAATAACCCAAAAATAACCCCAAAAATAACCCCAAAAATAACCCCAAAAACCCAATAACCCAAAAAATCAATCCCCAAAAATAACCCAAAATAACCCCCAAAAATAACCCCAAAATAACCCCAAAAATAACCCCAAAAATAACCCCAAAATAACCCCAAAAATAACCCCAAATAACCCCAAAATAAGCAACCCAAAATAACCCAAAATAACCCAAAATCCCCCAAAAATGCCCAAAATAACCCCAAAAATAACCCCAAAATAACCCAAAATAACCCCAAAAATAACCCCAAAAACCAAAATAACCCCAAAATAACCCCAAATAACGCCAAAATAACGCCAAAAATACCCTAAAATGCCCCCAAAAATGACCCAAAATAACCCCAAAATAACCCCCAAAATACCCAATCCCAAATAACCCCAAAAATAGCCAAACATAACCCAAAAATAACCCCAAAATAACCCCAAAATAACCCCAAAAATACACCCTAAATTCCACCCTTGGGGGACACCCACGAAATCAGGGACCCGCAGGCCCCCTAAAATAACCCCTAAAAATAACCCTAAAATCCCCCAAAATGCCCAAAATAACCCAAAATAACCCCAAAAATCAAAACAACCCCCAAAAGTGGGTGCTGCCCACCCCCCCCCACATGCACCCCACTGCAGGAAGGGGGGGCCCCCCCAAATTAGGGAGCCCCCCAAAAAACCCCTAAAAATAACACCAAAATCCCCCCAAAATGCCCAAAATGACCCCAAAAATAACCCCAAAAATAACCCCAAAATAACCCCAAAAATAACCCAAAATCATCAAAACATTTGGGGAGGCTCCAGAATAAAATCCCGACATATTTGGGGGGATCCCGACATTTAGGGGGGGTCCAGATTTGGGGACGGTCTGGGATATTTGGGGGCGCTCCCAGGACATTTTGGGGGGTCCAGACATTTTGGGGAAGCTCCCAGACATTTTGGGGGGGGTCCCAGCCCGGTTTTTGGGGCGAATCCAGAACATTTTGGGGAAGGTCCAGAACAAAAACCCGACATTTTTGGTGGGATCCCGATTTTGGGGGGGGTCCGGGATATTTGGGGGCGCTCCCAGGGCATTTGGGGGAGATCCCAGACATTTGGGAAGGGGTCCAGAACATTTTGGGGGGGTCCCAACCCGGTTTTTGGGGCGAATCCAGAACATTTGGGGGAAGGTCCAGAACAAAATCCCCACATTTAGCGGGGCGGATCCAGATTTTGGGGAGGGGTCGGGAATATCTGGGGCGCTCCCAGGACATTTTGGGGGGTCCAGAAAATTTGGGAAGGGGTCCAGAACAATTGAGGGGGCTCCAGAACAATTTGGGGGAGTCCCAGCCCGGTTTTGGGGCAGATCCAGAACATTTTGGGGACGCTCCAGGATGAAATCCCGACACTTAGGGGAGGATCCAAGGTGAACCCCGATTTTGGGGAGGGGTCCGGGATATTTGGGGGCGCTCCCAGAACATTTTGGGGGGTCCCAGACATTTGGGGAGGGGTCCAGAACCATTTGGGGGGGGCCCAGGCGGGTTTTTGGGGCGAATCCAGAACATTTTGGGGAGAGTCCAGAATAAATTCCCCACATTTAGGGGGGGGGATCCAGATTTGGGGAGGGGTCCGGGATATTTGGGGGCGCTCCCAGGACATTTTGGGGGGGTCCCGGAACAATTGAGGGGGGTCCAGAAATTTTGGGGGAGATCCAAACATTTGTGGGGGGGTCCCAGGCGGGTTTTGGGTGAAATCCAGAACATTTTGGGGAAGGTCCAGAACAAAATCCCGACATTTGTGGTGGGATCCCGACACTTAGGGGGGACACCAAGGTGAACCCCGATTTTGGGGGGGTCTGGGATATTTTGGGGGCGCTCCCAGACATTTGGGGGGGTCCCAGCCCCGTTTTTGGGGCGAATCCAGAACATTTTGGGGAAGGTCCAGAACAAAATCCCGACATTTGTGGTGGGATCCCGACACTTAGGGGGGGATCCAAGGTGAACCCCGATTTTGGGGGGGGGTCCGGGATATTTTGGGGGGTTCCCAGCCCGGATTTCGGCCCGGGGGGGCCCCCGGGGCCGCGCCGAGCCGGTCCGGGCCGGGGCCCCTCTGTTTATGTTGCGAATTCCCGGCCATTTCCAGCGGGACCCGATGAGCTCATGGAGCTGCGTGGGTGGGATGGGGCCCACCCGGGATGGGGCCCACCCAGCCCTGCTCCGAGCCCCCCCGAGGGGCCCCAAAACCCCCCCGAGCCCAAAAACCCGACCCCCAAAAATGGGGAGGGGTCCCCGAACCCACACCCCAAAAATGGAAGGAAAAGGGGTTTTGGTATTTGGGGTTTTTGGGGGATTTTGGGGGGAGTTGTGAGGGTGGGATGGGATCCGAAACGCCTGGGAGGGGCCCCCCAGGCCCTAAAACCCCCCCGAACCCAAAAACCCTGATCCCAAAAATGGGGAGGGGTCCCCAAACCCCCACCCTAAAAATGGATGGAAAAGGGGTTTTGTATTTGGGGTTTTTGGGGTTTTTGGGGGATTTTGGGGGAGCTGTGAGGGTGGGATGGGGCA